>NW_027371475.1:0-26950 GCF_046119375.1 Phyllobates terribilis
AAAAATTTCAGAATTGCACCGTGCAATGTGGAGATATTACTGTTTGTGCATTTACAATATTCATTGATTTTTGCCATTGAAAAACATGTTTTTCATATACCAGAAATGTTTGAAGCTACTGACTGAATGAAAGGAGCTGGCATCTCACTCTCTTTGAATCTTCTTTATCATGCTAGGATTAACAGGAAAAAGCTAAAAATTTCAGAATTGCACCGTGCAATGTGGAGATATTACTGTTTGTGCATTTACAATATTCATTGATTTTTGCCATTGAAAAACGTCCAGAAATGTTTGAAGCTACTGACTGAATGAAAGGAGCTGGCATCTCACTCTCTTTGAATCTTCTTTATCATGCTAGGATTAACAGGAAAAAGCTAAAAATTTCAGAATTGCACCGTGCAATGTGGAGATATTACTGTTTGTGCATTTACAATATTCATTGATTTTTGCCATTGAAAAACATGTTTTTCATATACCAGAAATGTTTGAAGCTACTGACTGAATGAAAGGAGCTGGCATCTCACTCTCTTTGAATCTTCTTTATCATGCTAGGATTAGCAGGAAAAAGCAAAAAATTTCAGAATTGCACCGTGCAATGTGGAGATATTACTGTTTGTGCATTTACAATATTCATTGATTTTTGCCATTGAAAAACGTCCAGAAATGTTTGAAGCTACTGACTGAATGAAAGGAGCTGGCATCTCACTCTCTTTGAATCTTCTTTATCATGCTAGGATTAACAGGAAAAAGCTAAAAATTTCAGAATTGCACCGTGCAATGTGGAGATATTACTGTTTGTGCATTTACAATATTCATTGATTTTTGCCATTGAAAAACATGTTTTTCATATACCAGAAATGTTTGAAGCTACTGACTGAATGAAAGGAGCTGGCATCTCACTCTCTTTGAATCTTCTTTATCATGCTAGGATTAGCAGGAAAAAGCAAAAAATTTCAGAATTGCACCGTGCAATGTGGAGATATTACTGTTTGTGCATTTACAATAATCATTGATTTTTGCCATTGAAAAACATGTTTTTCATATACCAGAAATGTTTGAAGCTACTGACTGAATGAAAGGAGCTGGCATCTCACTCTCTTTGAATCTTCTTTATCATGCTAGGATTAACAGGAAAAAGCTAAAAATTTCAGAATTGCACCGTGCAATGTGGAGATATTACTGTTTGTGCATTTACAATATTCATTGATTTTTGCCATTGAAAAACGTCCAGAAATGTTTGAAGCTACTGACTGAATGAAAGGAGCTGGCATCTCACTCTCTTTGAATCTTCTTTATCATGCTAGGATTAACAGGAAAAAGCTAAAAATTTCAGAATTGCACCGTGCAATGTGGAGATATTACTGTTTGTGCATTTACAATATTCATTGATTTTTGCCATTGAAAAACGTCCAGAAATGTTTGAAGCTACTGACTGAATGAAAGGAGCTGGCATCTCACTCTCTTTGAATCTTCTTTATCATGCTAGGATTAACAGGAAAAAGCTAAAAATTTCAGAATTGCACCGTGCAATGTGGAGATATTACTGTTTGTGCATTTACAATATTCATTGATTTTTGCCATTGAAAAACATGTTTTTCATATACCAGAAATGTTTGAAGCTACTGACTGAATGAAAGGAGCTGGCATCTCACTCTCTTTGAATCTTCTTTATCATGCTAGGATTAACAGGAAAAAGCTAAAAATTTCAGAATTGCACCGTGCAATGTGGAGATATTACTGTTTGTGCATTTACAATATTCATTGATTTTTGCCATTGAAAAACATGTTTTTCATATACCAGAAATGTTTGAAGCTACTGACTGAATGAAAGGAGCTGGCATCTCACTCTCTTTGAATCTTCTTTATCATGCTAGGATTAGCAGGAAAAAGCTAAAAATTTCAGAATTGCACCGTGCAATGTGGAGATATTACTGTTTGTGCATTTACAATATTCATTGATTTTTGCCATTGAAAAACGTCCAGAAATGTTTGAAGCTACTGACTGAATGAAAGGAGCTGGCATCTCACTCTCTTTGAATCTTCTTTATCATGCTAGGATTAACAGGAAAAAGCTAAAAATTTCAGAATTGCACCGTGCAATGTGGAGATATTACTGTTTGTGCATTTACAATATTCATTGATTTTTGCCATTGAAAAACATGTTTTTCATATACCAGAAATGTTTGAAGCTACTGACTGAATGAAAGGAGCTGGCATCTCACTCTCTTTGAATCTTCTTTATCATGCTAGGATTAACAGGAAAAAGCTAAAAATTTCAGAATTGCACCGTGCAATGTGGAGATATTACTGTTTGTGCATTTACAATATTCATTGATTTTTGCCATTGAAAAACATGTTTTTCATATACCAGAAATGTTTGAAGCTACTGACTGAATGAAAGGAGCTGGCATCTCACTCTCTTTGAATCTTCTTTATCATGCTAGGATTAACAGGAAAAAGCTAAAAATTTCAGAATTGCACCGTGCAATGTGGAGATATTACTGTTTGTGCATTTACAATATTCATTGATTTTTGCCATTGAAAAACGTCCAGAAATGTTTGAAGCTACTGACTGAATGAAAGGAGCTGGCATCTCACTCTCTTTGAATCTTCTTTATCATGCTAGGATTAACAGGAAAAAGCTAAAAATTTCAGAATTGCACCGTGCAATGTGGAGATATTACTGTTTGTGCATTTACAATATTCATTGATTTTTGCCATTGAAAAACATGTTTTTCATATACCAGAAATGTTTGAAGCTACTGACTGAATGAAAGGAGCTGGCATCTCACTCTCTTTGAATCTTCTTTATCATGCTAGGATTAACAGGAAAAAGCTAAAAATTTCAGAATTGCACCGTGCAATGTGGAGATATTACTGTTTGTGCATTTACAATATTCATTGATTTTTGCCATTGAAAAACGTCCAGAAATGTTTGAAGCTACTGACTGAATGAAAGGAGCTGGCATCTCACTCTCTTTGAATCTTCTTTATCATGCTAGGATTAACAGGAAAAAGCTAAAAATTTCAGAATTGCACCGTGCAATGTGGAGATATTACTGTTTGTGCATTTACAATATTCATTGATTTTTGCCATTGAAAAACATGTTTTTCATATACCAGAAATGTTTGAAGCTACTGACTGAATGAAAGGAGCTGGCATCTCACTCTCTTTGAATCTTCTTTATCATGCTAGGATTAACAGGAAAAAGCTAAAAATTTCAGAATTGCACCGTGCAATGTGGAGATATTACTGTTTGTGCATTTACAATATTCATTGATTTTTGCCATTGAAAAACGTCCAGAAATGTTTGAAGCTACTGACTGAATGAAAGGAGCTGGCATCTCACTCTCTTTGAATCTTCTTTATCATGCTAGGATTAACAGGAAAAAGCTAAAAATTTCAGAATTGCACCGTGCAATGTGGAGATATTACTGTTTGTGCATTTACAATATTCATTGATTTTTGCCATTGAAAAACATGTTTTTCATATACCAGAAATGTTTGAAGCTACTGACTGAATGAAAGGAGCTGGCATCTCACTCTCTTTGAATCTTCTTTATCATGCTAGGATTAGCAGGAAAAAGCAAAAAATTTCAGAATTGCACCGTGCAATGTGGAGATATTACTGTTTGTGCATTTACAATATTCATTGATTTTTGCCATTGAAAAACGTCCAGAAATGTTTGAAGCTACTGACTGAATGAAAGGAGCTGGCATCTCACTCTCTTTGAATCTTCTTTATCATGCTAGGATTAACAGGAAAAAGCTAAAAATTTCAGAATTGCACCGTGCAATGTGGAGATATTACTGTTTGTGCATTTACAATATTCATTGATTTTTGCCATTGAAAAACATGTTTTTCATATACCAGAAATGTTTGAAGCTACTGACTGAATGAAAGGAGCTGGCATCTCACTCTCTTTGAATCTTCTTTATCATGCTAGGATTAGCAGGAAAAAGCAAAAAATTTCAGAATTGCACCGTGCAATGTGGAGATATTACTGTTTGTGCATTTACAATATTCATTGATTTTTGCCATTGAAAAACGTCCAGAAATGTTTGAAGCTACTGACTGAATGAAAGGAGCTGGCATCTCACTCTCTTTGAATCTTCTTTATCATGCTAGGATTAGCAGGAAAAAGCAAAAAATTTCAGAATTGCACCGTGCAATGTGGAGATATTACTGTTTGTGCATTTACAATATTCATTGATTTTTGCCATTGAAAAACATGTTTTTCATATACCAGAAATGTTTGAAGCTACTGACTGAATGAAAGGAGCTGGCATCTCACTCTCTTTGAATCTTCTTTATCATGCTAGGATTAACAGGAAAAAGCAAAAAATTTCAGAATTGCACCGTGCAATGTGGAGATATTACTGTTTGTGCATTTACAATATTCATTGATTTTTGCCATTGAAAAACGTCCAGAAATGTTTGAAGCTACTGACTGAATGAAAGGAGCTGGCATCTCACTTTGAATCTTCTTTATCATGCTAGGATTAGCAGGAAAAAGCAAAAAATTTCAGAATTGCACCGTGCAATGTGGAGATATTACTGTTTGTGCATTTACAATATTCATTGATTTTTGCCATTGAAAAACATGTTTTTCATATACCAGAAATGTTTGAAGCTACTGACTGAATGAAAGGAGCTGGCATCTCACTCTCTTTGAATCTTCTTTATCATGCTAGGATTAACAGGAAAAAGCTAAAAATTTCAGAATTGCACCGTGCAATGTGGAGATATTACTGTTTGTGCATTTACAATATTCATTGATTTTTGCCATTGAAAAACATGTTTTTCATATACCAGAAATGTTTGAAGCTACTGACTGAATGAAAGGAGCTGGCATCTCACTCTCTTTGAATCTTCTTTATCATGCTAGGATTAACAGGAAAAAGCTAAAAATTTCAGAATTGCACCGTGCAATGTGGAGATATTACTGTTTGTGCATTTACAATATTCATTGATTTTTGCCATTGAAAAACGTCCAGAAATGTTTGAAGCTACTGACTGAATGAAAGGAGCTGGCATCTCACTCTCTTTGAATCTTCTTTATCATGCTAGGATTAACAGGAAAAAGCTAAAAATTTCAGAATTGCACCGTGCAATGTGGAGATATTACTGTTTGTGCATTTACAATATTCATTGATTTTTGCCATTGAAAAACGTCCAGAAATGTTTGAAGCTACTGACTGAATGAAAGGAGCTGGCATCTCACTCTCTTTGAATCTTCTTTATCATGCTAGGATTAACAGGAAAAAGCTAAAAATTTCAGAATTGCACCGTGCAATGTGGAGATATTACTGTTTGTGCATTTACAATATTCATTGATTTTTGCCATTGAAAAACATGTTTTTCATATACCAGAAATGTTTGAAGCTACTGACTGAATGAAAGGAGCTGGCATCTCACTCTCTTTGAATCTTCTTTATCATGCTAGGATTAGCAGGAAAAAGCTAAAAATTTCAGAATTGCACCGTGCAATGTGGAGATATTACTGTTTGTGCATTTACAATATTCATTGATTTTTGCCATTGAAAAACGTCCAGAAATGTTTGAAGCTACTGACTGAATGAAAGGAGCTGGCATCTCACTCTCTTTGAATCTTCTTTATCATGCTAGGATTAACAGGAAAAAGCTAAAAATTTCAGAATTGCACCGTGCAATGTGGAGATATTACTGTTTGTGCATTTACAATATTCATTGATTTTTGCCATTGAAAAACGTCCAGAAATGTTTGAAGCTACTGACTGAATGAAAGGAGCTGGCATCTCACTCTCTTTGAATCTTCTTTATCATGCTAGGATTAACAGGAAAAAGCTAAAAATTTCAGAATTGCACCGTGCAATGTGGAGATATTACTGTTTGTGCATTTACAATATTCATTGATTTTTGCCATTGAAAAACATGTTTTTCATATACCAGAAATGTTTGAAGCTACTGACTGAATGAAAGGAGCTGGCATCTCACTCTCTTTGAATCTTCTTTATCATGCTAGGATTAACAGGAAAAAGCTAAAAATTTCAGAATTGCACCGTGCAATGTGGAGATATTACTGTTTGTGCATTTACAATATTCATTGATTTTTGCCATTGAAAAACGTCCAGAAATGTTTGAAGCTACTGACTGAATGAAAGGAGCTGGCATCTCACTCTCTTTGAATCTTCTTTATCATGCTAGGATTAACAGGAAAAAGCTAAAAATTTCAGAATTGCACCGTGCAATGTGGAGATATTACTGTTTGTGCATTTACAATATTCATTGATTTTTGCCATTGAAAAACATGTTTTTCATATACCAGAAATGTTTGAAGCTACTGACTGAATGAAAGGAGCTGGCATCTCACTCTCTTTGAATCTTCTTTATCATGCTAGGATTAACAGGAAAAAGCTAAAAATTTCAGAATTGCACCGTGCAATGTGGAGATATTACTGTTTGTGCATTTACAATATTCATTGATTTTTGCCATTGAAAAACGTCCAGAAATGTTTGAAGCTACTGACTGAATGAAAGGAGCTGGCATCTCACTCTCTTTGAATCTTCTTTATCATGCTAGGATTAACAGGAAAAAGCTAAAAATTTCAGAATTGCACCGTGCAATGTGGAGATATTACTGTTTGTGCATTTACAATATTCATTGATTTTTGCCATTGAAAAACGTCCAGAAATGTTTGAAGCTACTGACTGAATGAAAGGAGCTGGCATCTCACTCTCTTTGAATCTTCTTTATCATGCTAGGATTAACAGGAAAAAGCTAAAAATTTCAGAATTGCACCGTGCAATGTGGAGATATTACTGTTTGTGCATTTACAATATTCATTGATTTTTGCCATTGAAAAACGTCCAGAAATGTTTGAAGCTACTGACTGAATGAAAGGAGCTGGCATCTCACTCTCTTTGAATCTTCTTTATCATGCTAGGATTAACAGGAAAAAGCTAAAAATTTCAGAATTGCACCGTGCAATGTGGAGATATTACTGTTTGTGCATTTACAATATTCATTGATTTTTGCCATTGAAAAACATGTTTTTCATATACCAGAAATGTTTGAAGCTACTGACTGAATGAAAGGAGCTGGCATCTCACTCTCTTTGAATCTTCTTTATCATGCTAGGATTAACAGGAAAAAGCTAAAAATTTCAGAATTGCACCGTGCAATGTGGAGATATTACTGTTTGTGCATTTACAATATTCATTGATTTTTGCCATTGAAAAACGTCCAGAAATGTTTGAAGCTACTGACTGAATGAAAGGAGCTGGCATCTCACTCTCTTTGAATCTTCTTTATCATGCTAGGATTAACAGGAAAAAGCTAAAAATTTCAGAATTGCACCGTGCAATGTGGAGATATTACTGTTTGTGCATTTACAATATTCATTGATTTTTGCCATTGAAAAACATGTTTTTCATATACCAGAAATGTTTGAAGCTACTGACTGAATGAAAGGAGCTGGCATCTCACTCTCTTTGAATCTTCTTTATCATGCTAGGATTAACAGGAAAAAGCTAAAAATTTCAGAATTGCACCGTGCAATGTGGAGATATTACTGTTTGTGCATTTACAATATTCATTGATTTTTGCCATTGAAAAACGTCCAGAAATGTTTGAAGCTACTGACTGAATGAAAGGAGCTGGCATCTCACTCTCTTTGAATCTTCTTTATCATGCTAGGATTAACAGGAAAAAGCTAAAAATTTCAGAATTGCACCGTGCAATGTGGAGATATTACTGTTTGTGCATTTACAATATTCATTGATTTTTGCCATTGAAAAACGTCCAGAAATGTTTGAAGCTACTGACTGAATGAAAGGAGCTGGCATCTCACTCTCTTTGAATCTTCTTTATCATGCTAGGATTAACAGGAAAAAGCTAAAAATTTCAGAATTGCACCGTGCAATGTGGAGATATTACTGTTTGTGCATTTACAATATTCATTGATTTTTGCCATTGAAAAACGTCCAGAAATGTTTGAAGCTACTGACTGAATGAAAGGAGCTGGCATCTCACTCTCTTTGAATCTTCTTTATCATGCTAGGATTAACAGGAAAAAGCTAAAAATTTCAGAATTGCACCGTGCAATGTGGAGATATTACTGTTTGTGCATTTACAATATTCATTGATTTTTGCCATTGAAAAACGTCCAGAAATGTTTGAAGCTACTGACTGAATGAAAGGAGCTGGCATCTCACTCTCTTTGAATCTTCTTTATCATGCTAGGATTAACAGGAAAAAGCTAAAAATTTCAGAATTGCACCGTGCAATGTGGAGATATTACTGTTTGTGCATTTACAATATTCATTGATTTTTGCCATTGAAAAACGTCCAGAAATGTTTGAAGCTACTGACTGAATGAAAGGAGCTGGCATCTCACTCTCTTTGAATCTTCTTTATCATGCTAGGATTAACAGGAAAAAGCTAAAAATTTCAGAATTGCACCGTGCAATGTGGAGATATTACTGTTTGTGCATTTACAATATTCATTGATTTTTGCCATTGAAAAACATGTTTTTCATATACCAGAAATGTTTGAAGCTACTGACTGAATGAAAGGAGCTGGCATCTCACTCTCTTTGAATCTTCTTTATCATGCTAGGATTAACAGGAAAAAGCTAAAAATTTCAGAATTGCACCGTGCAATGTGGAGATATTACTGTTTGTGCATTTACAATATTCATTGATTTTTGCCATTGAAAAACGTCCAGAAATGTTTGAAGCTACTGACTGAATGAAAGGAGCTGGCATCTCACTCTCTTTGAATCTTCTTTATCATGCTAGGATTAACAGGAAAAAGCTAAAAATTTCAGAATTGCACCGTGCAATGTGGAGATATTACTGTTTGTGCATTTACAATATTCATTGATTTTTGCCATTGAAAAACATGTTTTTCATATACCAGAAATGTTTGAAGCTACTGACTGAATGAAAGGAGCTGGCATCTCACTCTCTTTGAATCTTCTTTATCATGCTAGGATTAACAGGAAAAAGCTAAAAATTTCAGAATTGCACCGTGCAATGTGGAGATATTACTGTTTGTGCATTTACAATATTCATTGATTTTTGCCATTGAAAAACGTCCAGAAATGTTTGAAGCTACTGACTGAATGAAAGGAGCTGGCATCTCACTCTCTTTGAATCTTCTTTATCATGCTAGGATTAACAGGAAAAAGCTAAAAATTTCAGAATTGCACCGTGCAATGTGGAGATATTACTGTTTGTGCATTTACAATATTCATTGATTTTTGCCATTGAAAAACGTCCAGAAATGTTTGAAGCTACTGACTGAATGAAAGGAGCTGGCATCTCACTCTCTTTGAATCTTCTTTATCATGCTAGGATTAACAGGAAAAAGCTAAAAATTTCAGAATTGCACCGTGCAATGTGGAGATATTACTGTTTGTGCATTTACAATATTCATTGATTTTTGCCATTGAAAAACGTCCAGAAATGTTTGAAGCTACTGACTGAATGAAAGGAGCTGGCATCTCACTCTCTTTGAATCTTCTTTATCATGCTAGGATTAACAGGAAAAAGCTAAAAATTTCAGAATTGCACCGTGCAATGTGGAGATATTACTGTTTGTGCATTTACAATATTCATTGATTTTTGCCATTGAAAAACATGTTTTTCATATACCAGAAATGTTTGAAGCTACTGACTGAATGAAAGGAGCTGGCATCTCACTCTCTTTGAATCTTCTTTATCATGCTAGGATTAACAGGAAAAAGCTAAAAATTTCAGAATTGCACCGTGCAATGTGGAGATATTACTGTTTGTGCATTTACAATATTCATTGATTTTTGCCATTGAAAAACGTCCAGAAATGTTTGAAGCTACTGACTGAATGAAAGGAGCTGGCATCTCACTCTCTTTGAATCTTCTTTATCATGCTAGGATTAACAGGAAAAAGCTAAAAATTTCAGAATTGCACCGTGCAATGTGGAGATATTACTGTTTGTGCATTTACAATATTCATTGATTTTTGCCATTGAAAAACATGTTTTTCATATACCAGAAATGTTTGAAGCTACTGACTGAATGAAAGGAGCTGGCATCTCACTCTCTTTGAATCTTCTTTATCATGCTAGGATTAGCAGGAAAAAGCAAAAAATTTCAGAATTGCACCGTGCAATGTGGAGATATTACTGTTTGTGCATTTACAATATTCATTGATTTTTGCCATTGAAAAACGTCCAGAAATGTTTGAAGCTACTGACTGAATGAAAGGAGCTGGCATCTCACTCTCTTTGAATCTTCTTTATCATGCTAGGATTAACAGGAAAAAGCTAAAAATTTCAGAATTGCACCGTGCAATGTGGAGATATTACTGTTTGTGCATTTACAATATTCATTGATTTTTGCCATTGAAAAACATGTTTTTCATATACCAGAAATGTTTGAAGCTACTGACTGAATGAAAGGAGCTGGCATCTCACTCTCTTTGAATCTTCTTTATCATGCTAGGATTAACAGGAAAAAGCTAAAAATTTCAGAATTGCACCGTGCAATGTGGAGATATTACTGTTTGTGCATTTACAATATTCATTGATTTTTGCCATTGAAAAACATGTTTTTCATATACCAGAAATGTTTGAAGCTACTGACTGAATGAAAGGAGCTGGCATCTCACTCTCTTTGAATCTTCTTTATCATGCTAGGATTAACAGGAAAAAGCTAAAAATTTCAGAATTGCACCGTGCAATGTGGAGATATTACTGTTTGTGCATTTACAATATTCATTGATTTTTGCCATTGAAAAACATGTTTTTCATATACCAGAAATGTTTGAAGCTACTGACTGAATGAAAGGAGCTGGCATCTCACTCTCTTTGAATCTTCTTTATCATGCTAGGATTAACAGGAAAAAGCTAAAAATTTCAGAATTGCACCGTGCAATGTGGAGATATTACTGTTTGTGCATTTACAATATTCATTGATTTTTGCCATTGAAAAACGTCCAGAAATGTTTGAAGCTACTGACTGAATGAAAGGAGCTGGCATCTCACTCTCTTTGAATCTTCTTTATCATGCTAGGATTAACAGGAAAAAGCTAAAAATTTCAGAATTGCACCGTGCAATGTGGAGATATTACTGTTTGTGCATTTACAATATTCATTGATTTTTGCCATTGAAAAACATGTTTTTCATATACCAGAAATGTTTGAAGCTACTGACTGAATGAAAGGAGCTGGCATCTCACTCTCTTTGAATCTTCTTTATCATGCTAGGATTAGCAGGAAAAAGCAAAAAATTTCAGAATTGCACCGTGCAATGTGGAGATATTACTGTTTGTGCATTTACAATATTCATTGATTTTTGCCATTGAAAAACGTCCAGAAATGTTTGAAGCTACTGACTGAATGAAAGGAGCTGGCATCTCACTCTCTTTGAATCTTCTTTATCATGCTAGGATTAACAGGAAAAAGCTAAAAATTTCAGAATTGCACCGTGCAATGTGGAGATATTACTGTTTGTGCATTTACAATATTCATTGATTTTTGCCATTGAAAAACATGTTTTTCATATACCAGAAATGTTTGAAGCTACTGACTGAATGAAAGGAGCTGGCATCTCACTCTCTTTGAATCTTCTTTATCATGCTAGGATTAACAGGAAAAAGCTAAAAATTTCAGAATTGCACCGTGCAATGTGGAGATATTACTGTTTGTGCATTTACAATATTCATTGATTTTTGCCATTGAAAAACATGTTTTTCATATACCAGAAATGTTTGAAGCTACTGACTGAATGAAAGGAGCTGGCATCTCACTCTCTTTGAATCTTCTTTATCATGCTAGGATTAACAGGAAAAAGCTAAAAATTTCAGAATTGCACCGTGCAATGTGGAGATATTACTGTTTGTGCATTTACAATATTCATTGATTTTTGCCATTGAAAAACGTCCAGAAATGTTTGAAGCTACTGACTGAATGAAAGGAGCTGGCATCTCACTCTCTTTGAATCTTCTTTATCATGCTAGGATTAACAGGAAAAAGCTAAAAATTTCAGAATTGCACCGTGCAATGTGGAGATATTACTGTTTGTGCATTTACAATATTCATTGATTTTTGCCATTGAAAAACATGTTTTTCATATACCAGAAATGTTTGAAGCTACTGACTGAATGAAAGGAGCTGGCATCTCACTCTCTTTGAATCTTCTTTATCATGCTAGGATTAACAGGAAAAAGCTAAAAATTTCAGAATTGCACCGTGCAATGTGGAGATATTACTGTTTGTGCATTTACAATATTCATTGATTTTTGCCATTGAAAAACATGTTTTTCATATACCAGAAATGTTTGAAGCTACTGACTGAATGAAAGGAGCTGGCATCTCACTCTCTTTGAATCTTCTTTATCATGCTAGGATTAACAGGAAAAAGCTAAAAATTTCAGAATTGCACCGTGCAATGTGGAGATATTACTGTTTGTGCATTTACAATATTCATTGATTTTTGCCATTGAAAAACATGTTTTTCATATACCAGAAATGTTTGAAGCTACTGACTGAATGAAAGGAGCTGGCATCTCACTCTCTTTGAATCTTCTTTATCATGCTAGGATTAACAGGAAAAAGCTAAAAATTTCAGAATTGCACCGTGCAATGTGGAGATATTACTGTTTGTGCATTTACAATATTCATTGATTTTTGCCATTGAAAAACGTCCAGAAATGTTTGAAGCTACTGACTGAATGAAAGGAGCTGGCATCTCACTCTCTTTGAATCTTCTTTATCATGCTAGGATTAACAGGAAAAAGCTAAAAATTTCAGAATTGCACCGTGCAATGTGGAGATAATACTGTTTGTGCATTTACAATATTCATTGATTTTTGCCATTGAAAAACATGTTTTTCATATACCAGAAATGTTTGAAGCTACTGACTGAATGAAAGGAGCTGGCATCTCACTCTCTTTGAATCTTCTTTATCATGCTAGGATTAGCAGGAAAAAGCAAAAAATTTCAGAATTGCACCGTGCAATGTGGAGATATTACTGTTTGTGCATTTACAATATTCATTGATTTTTGCCATTGAAAAACGTCCAGAAATGTTTGAAGCTACTGACTGAATGAAAGGAGCTGGCATCTCACTCTCTTTGAATCTTCTTTATCATGCTAGGATTAACAGGAAAAAGCTAAAAATTTCAGAATTGCACCGTGCAATGTGGAGATATTACTGTTTGTGCATTTACAATATTCATTGATTTTTGCCATTGAAAAACATGTTTTTCATATACCAGAAATGTTTGAAGCTACTGACTGAATGAAAGGAGCTGGCATCTCACTCTCTTTGAATCTTCTTTATCATGCTAGGATTAACAGGAAAAAGCTAAAAATTTCAGAATTGCACCGTGCAATGTGGAGATATTACTGTTTGTGCATTTACAATATTCATTGATTTTTGCCATTGAAAAACATGTTTTTCATATACCAGAAATGTTTGAAGCTACTGACTGAATGAAAGGAGCTGGCATCTCACTCTCTTTGAATCTTCTTTATCATGCTAGGATTAACAGGAAAAAGCTAAAAATTTCAGAATTGCACCGTGCAATGTGGAGATATTACTGTTTGTGCATTTACAATATTCATTGATTTTTGCCATTGAAAAACGTCCAGAAATGTTTGAAGCTACTGACTGAATGAAAGGAGCTGGCATCTCACTCTCTTTGAATCTTCTTTATCATGCTAGGATTAACAGGAAAAAGCTAAAAATTTCAGAATTGCACCGTGCAATGTGGAGATATTACTGTTTGTGCATTTACAATATTCATTGATTTTTGCCATTGAAAAACATGTTTTTCATATACCAGAAATGTTTGAAGCTACTGACTGAATGAAAGGAGCTGGCATCTCACTCTCTTTGAATCTTCTTTATCATGCTAGGATTAACAGGAAAAAGCTAAAAATTTCAGAATTGCACCGTGCAATGTGGAGATATTACTGTTTGTGCATTTACAATATTCATTGATTTTTGCCATTGAAAAACATGTTTTTCATATACCAGAAATGTTTGAAGCTACTGACTGAATGAAAGGAGCTGGCATCTCACTCTCTTTGAATCTTCTTTATCATGCTAGGATTAACAGGAAAAAGCTAAAAATTTCAGAATTGCACCGTGCAATGTGGAGATATTACTGTTTGTGCATTTACAATATTCATTGATTTTTGCCATTGAAAAACGTCCAGAAATGTTTGAAGCTACTGACTGAATGAAAGGAGCTGGCATCTCACTCTCTTTGAATCTTCTTTATCATGCTAGGATTAACAGGAAAAAGCTAAAAATTTCAGAATTGCACCGTGCAATGTGGAGATATTACTGTTTGTGCATTTACAATATTCATTGATTTTTGCCATTGAAAAACGTCCAGAAATGTTTGAAGCTACTGACTGAATGAAAGGAGCTGGCATCTCACTCTCTTTGAATCTTCTTTATCATGCTAGGATTAACAGGAAAAAGCTAAAAATTTCAGAATTGCACCGTGCAATGTGGAGATATTACTGTTTGTGCATTTACAATATTCATTGATTTTTGCCATTGAAAAACGTCCAGAAATGTTTGAAGCTACTGACTGAATGAAAGGAGCTGGCATCTCACTCTCTTTGAATCTTCTTTATCATGCTAGGATTAACAGGAAAAAGCTAAAAATTTCAGAATTGCACCGTGCAATGTGGAGATATTACTGTTTGTGCATTTACAATATTCATTGATTTTTGCCATTGAAAAACATGTTTTTCATATACCAGAAATGTTTGAAGCTACTGACTGAATGAAAGGAGCTGGCATCTCACTCTCTTTGAATCTTCTTTATCATGCTAGGATTAACAGGAAAAAGCTAAAAATTTCAGAATTGCACCGTGCAATGTGGAGATATTACTGTTTGTGCATTTACAATATTCATTGATTTTTGCATTGAAAAACATGTTTTTCATATACCAGAAATGTTTGAAGCTACTGACTGAATGAAAGGAGCTGGCATCTCACTCTCTTTGAATCTTCTTTATCATGCTAGGATTAACAGGAAAAAGCTAAAAATTTCAGAATTGCACCGTGCAATGTGGAGATATTACTGTTTGTGCATTTACAATATTCATTGATTTTTGCCATTGAAAAACATGTTTTTCATATACCAGAAATGTTTGAAGCTACTGACTGAATGAAAGGAGCTGGCATCTCACTCTCTTTGAATCTTCTTTATCATGCTAGGATTAACAGGAAAAAGCTAAAAATTTCAGAATTGCACCGTGCAATGTGGAGATATTACTGTTTGTGCATTTACAATATTCATTGATTTTTGCCATTGAAAAACGTCCAGAAATGTTTGAAGCTACTGACTGAATGAAAGGAGCTGGCATCTCACTCTCTTTGAATCTTCTTTATCATGCTAGGATTAACAGGAAAAAGCTAAAAATTTCAGAATTGCACCGTGCAATGTGGAGATATTACTGTTTGTGCATTTACAATATTCATTGATTTTTGCCATTGAAAAACATGTTTTTCATATACCAGAAATGTTTGAAGCTACTGACTGAATGAAAGGAGCTGGCATCTCACTCTCTTTGAATCTTCTTTATCATGCTAGGATTAACAGGAAAAAGCTAAAAATTTCAGAATTGCACCGTGCAATGTGGAGATATTACTGTTTGTGCATTTACAATATTCATTGATTTTTGCCATTGAAAAACGTCCAGAAATGTTTGAAGCTACTGACTGAATGAAAGGAGCTGGCATCTCACTCTCTTTGAATCTTCTTTATCATGCTAGGATTAACAGGAAAAAGCAAAAAATTTCAGAATTGCACCGTGCAATGTGGAGATATTACTGTTTGTGCATTTACAATATTCATTGATTTTTGCCATTGAAAAACGTCCAGAAATGTTTGAAGCTACTGACTGAATGAAAGGAGCTGGCATCTCACTCTCTTTGAATCTTCTTTATCATGCTAGGATTAACAGGAAAAAGCTAAAAATTTCAGAATTGCACCGTGCAATGTGGAGATATTACTGTTTGTGCATTTACAATATTCATTGATTTTTGCCATTGAAAAACGTCCAGAAATGTTTGAAGCTACTGACTGAATGAAAGGAGCTGGCATCTCACTCTCTTTGAATCTTCTTTATCATGCTAGGATTAACAGGAAAAAGCTAAAAATTTCAGAATTGCACCGTGCAATGTGGAGATATTACTGTTTGTGCATTTACAATATTCATTGATTTTTGCCATTGAAAAACGTCCAGAAATGTTTGAAGCTACTGACTGAATGAAAGGAGCTGGCATCTCACTCTCTTTGAATCTTCTTTATCATGCTAGGATTAACAGGAAAAAGCTAAAAATTTCAGAATTGCACCGTGCAATGTGGAGATATTACTGTTTGTGCATTTACAATATTCATTGATTTTTGCCATTGAAAAACATGTTTTTCATATACCAGAAATGTTTGAAGCTACTGACTGAATGAAAGGAGCTGGCATCTCACTCTCTTTGAATCTTCTTTATCATGCTAGGATTAACAGGAAAAAGCTAAAAATTTCAGAATTGCACCGTGCAATGTGGAGATATTACTGTTTGTGCATTTACAATATTCATTGATTTTTGCCATTGAAAAACGTCCAGAAATGTTTGAAGCTACTGACTGAATGAAAGGAGCTGGCATCTCACTCTCTTTGAATCTTCTTTATCATGCTAGGATTAACAGGAAAAAGCTAAAAATTTCAGAATTGCACCGTGCAATGTGGAGATATTACTGTTTGTGCATTTACAATATTCATTGATTTTTGCCATTGAAAAACATGTTTTTCATATACCAGAAATGTTTGAAGCTACTGACTGAATGAAAGGAGCTGGCATCTCACTCTCTTTGAATCTTCTTTATCATGCTAGGATTAGCAGGAAAAAGCAAAAAATTTCAGAATTGCACCGTGCAATGTGGAGATATTACTGTTTGTGCATTTACAATATTCATTGATTTTTGCCATTGAAAAACGTCCAGAAATGTTTGAAGCTACTGACTGAATGAAAGGAGCTGGCATCTCACTCTCTTTGAATCTTCTTTATCATGCTAGGATTAACAGGAAAAAGCAAAAAATTTCAGAATTGCACCGTGCAATGTGGAGATATTACTGTTTGTGCATTTACAATATTCATTGATTTTTGCCATTGAAAAACGTCCAGAAATGTTTGAAGCTACTGACTGAATGAAAGGAGCTGGCATCTCACTCTCTTTGAATCTTCTTTATCATGCTAGGATTAACAGGAAAAAGCTAAAAATTTCAGAATTGCACCGTGCAATGTGGAGATATTACTGTTTGTGCATTTACAATATTCATTGATTTTTGCCATTGAAAAACATGTTTTTCATATACCAGAAATGTTTGAAGCTACTGACTGAATGAAAGGAGCTGGCATCTCACTCTCTTTGAATCTTCTTTATCATGCTAGGATTAACAGGAAAAAGCTAAAAATTTCAGAATTGCACCGTGCAATGTGGAGATATTACTGTTTGTGCATTTACAATATTCATTGATTTTTGCCATTGAAAAACGTCCAGAAATGTTTGAAGCTACTGACTGAATGAAAGGAGCTGGCATCTCACTCTCTTTGAATCTTCTTTATCATGCTAGGATTAACAGGAAAAAGCTAAAAATTTCAGAATTGCACCGTGCAA
The DNA here is from genome assembly GCF_046119375.1 of Phyllobates terribilis. Classification (NCBI taxonomy): domain Eukaryota; kingdom Metazoa; phylum Chordata; class Amphibia; order Anura; family Dendrobatidae; genus Phyllobates; species Phyllobates terribilis. Next base: position 17,670 of record NW_027371475.1, read on the forward strand.
TGTGGAGATATTACTGTTTGTGCATTTACAATATTCATTGATTTTTGCCATTGAAAAACATGTTTTTCATATACCAGAAATGTTTGAAGCTACTGACTGAATGAAAGGAGCTGGCATCTCACTCTCTTTGTTTTACCATATTTTTTTTATTTTTAATAAACAGTTTAACAGGGGAATAACAATCGTAGCATAAAGTAGTGAAATAAGAATATTCGTGGGAAGGGGTAATTCCGAGGAAGGGGAAGGGAAAGGGTACAAACGGAAATGGAATAATCAGGGAAGGTGGGAGAAATTTGTTCGTCAAATAATAAACACGATAATAGATAACTTGAACAATTAAACACACATCACTATCATATTAGCAAAATTAAACATATTAATAAGCTAAACATGTAACATCTATTAAGATATTCCAGCATTATGAGATGGTTGAGGGAACTTAATGGACCAAATATCCCACTTCTTAGAAAATTTAAGTAAATTATTGTTAATAAGGGCAAATCTGAGTTCAAATATTCTATGGAGATTCATCTTATCAACTAAGTCCTCCAAAGTGGGGACATGTGACTTTCTCCAATAAAAAGCCAATGTATTCTTACAAACTGAGAATAAATGAATCACCAAAGATCTTTCAAACGACTTGTATGATTCAAGATCCAAGGATAGTAAAGCCCTTTGAGGGGTCAATATTAGTGGTCTGCCCAAGAGATCATCTACCAAAGAAGAGATCTGAGCCCATAGATTGCGGATTTTAGGGCAGCTCCAAAAGAGATGTAACAGATCTCCCCTGAGGCCGCACTCCCTCCAACAGAGGGGAGAGTTGCTGGGTTTTATATAGTGGAGCCTGATTGGAGTGTAGTACCATCTGGTTAAAATTTTGAAGTAGGCCTCTTGTAAGGGCATAGATATATTAGAGGCTTGTGAGAAAAGAAGAGCATTCTCCCATTGGTCGGATTGGAAATTGAGTTTTAGGTCCTTTTCCCATCGAATCATGTAAAGATGTTTTTGGAAAGAGAGGTCATTATTGAAGCTGTTATATAGGTGTCTCAGGCTCCAAAAAATCTTATGGGATGTGTTACTTAACAGGTTCACCGAGATTTCGGAAACGATAAATTTGCTAGAAATGAATTCCAGAATAATGCTCTTTAAATGAGAGTATAAAAAGAAATCAGAAAAAGGCAAATTGAATCTTTTCTTAAGAATTTGGAAAGGGATAAAGACAGAAGCTTCATACAAGTCTCCAATTTTCCTTAACCCTTTAATGTCCCATTGATCTGGAATGGAAGAGTTATACAGATCAGCAACAAAACCAATTGGAAATTTTTTGATAAGGGAAAGCTTATCCATATCAGAATCTCTTAAAGGATTCTTTTTCTTTTTTTTGGTGATTTTTTTCCAGGCGTCAATGATCGCCTGGAAAATAGGGTGGGAAGAATCATGAGTACACTGTCTAAAAAGATGCCTGAGTAACAATTCACGAGGAGAAGAACCGTTATTTAAGAAGGTCTCCAGAATCATCCAAGCTGGGGGGCTGTCAGAATTAAACCAGTAACTGCTCTGTTTGATAAGGTTTGCCAGATAGTAAGCGGAAATATTAGGATGGCTCAGACCTCCGTTACATTTATTCTTGTACAATATATCAGCAGATATCCTCGCACGTTTATTATCCCAGACATAAGAATTAATCTGATTTTGAATTTTTTGAATAAAGATATGGGAAATAGATAAAGGTAGGTTGCGGAAAAAATACAAAATTTTGGGAAGAACAAACATCTTGATAGAGAGGATTCTACCCCACCACGACAAATCTCTTTTCATAAAATCCATCAAATCTCCTCGGACGATGTCATCAATCAGAACCAGATTGTCAGAGATTGTTGAATTAATAGATTTACCAATACTGATCCCCAAATAAGTCAGATTGCGTTTAGCCAGACCAAAGGAAAATCTTGAGTGTAAAACCTCTCTCGTCTGGCGGTCCAGATTAATATTCAAAAGTTTAGACTTCTCATTGTTAATTTTAAAATAAGAAATCTGAGAGAATAGTTCTAGAACCTTTGAAACCTCCGCAACCGAATTTACTGGGTCCAGCAAGGAAAGCATAACATCATCTGCAAAGAGGCCAATTTTAAATTCTCGAGATGGGGTAGAAATCCCCCTAATGTCAGTGTTTTCTCTAATCCTCTGTGCCAAAGGCTCCATAGCCAGGACAAAGAGAAGGGGGGAAAGTGGGCAACCCTGTCTAGTACCATTTGTGATAGGGATTGGATTTGAGAGATAATTGTTAACATAAATTTTTGCTTGGGGGTTAGAATAGAGGGCCATAATTGAAGAGAGAAATTTGTTATCAAAACCGAATTTAATAAGGGTGAGTTTAAGGTATAGCCAATTTAACCTGTCGAAAGCTTTTTCAGCGTCTAAAGCAAGCAATGAAGTTGGGAGTTTCGCCGTATTTATCACCTTAATAATATTCAGAAGTCTTCTAGAGCCATCAGTTGCTTGCCTCCCACCAACGAAGCCAATCTGATCATCGTTGATGAGAGATGGGAGAATAGTCGATAAACGATTGGCCAGAATTTTCGAATATATCTTAATATCAGTGTTAATTAGCGAAATGGGCCTATAATTTTTAACATTATCTCTCTCATCCTTAGACTTGGGTATTAGGGTAATGGTGGCTTCCAGCATTTCTGAGGGGAAGGAGCTTATTGAGGAAGCATGATTGAAAATTTTCGTGAGAGGGGAAGAAAGTAGGTCACAAAAAGTTTTATAATACTCATTAATGAACCCATCTGGACCCGGAGCCCTGAAATCTTTAAGTTGCTTTATTGTGTTAATAATTTCAAGGTTAGAAAAAGGCTTATTCAATGACTCGTGATCCAGAGGGCTCAATTTCGGTAGGTTAATGGAGGATAAAAATTTGTTGATTGCATCTGGGTGAGGATGGGAAATTAGAGGATCATTTTTGATGTTGTAGAGTTTTTTGTAAAAATTTGCAAACTGGTTCACTATATCTTTAGGGTGGCAAAACGTTATTCCACTATTGTTTTTTATTTTATCTATTCTATTAATTGCTCTTTTACATTTGACTAGGCGGGCCATAAAGCGGGTAGGTTTATTTAGAGCCGCATAGTAATTAAATTTTGATTTCCGAATAATTGCATCATAGGAGGAAGAAATTTCTGATTTTAGCTCTACCCTTAAATTTGAGAGTTCTTTTTGAATTATTGGGGAAGGGGAAGGAAGATTAATTTGCTCTAATTCTTTTTCCCTAATCAGTTTTTGAAGAGAATTAATTTTTGATCTTTTTTCTTTTTTTTCAAATGAGGATATCTGCATTAGTACACCACGAAGGACGGCCTTGTGAGCGCACCAGCTGGAGAAGGGATTAGATAGATCTGGGGTATCATTCTCCCTAAAATAATCAGAAATAGCTTTTTCAATAATTTTTTTGTTTTTGGGGTTATGAATAAGTGAAGATCTACATTTCCAAAGAAATCCATTTTTAATAAGAGGACCAATATGAATTTCACATGACGTAGGGGCATGATCTGATAGAGACCTAAGACCTATAGATACGTTAGAGAATTTGGGTAAAGAAAAAACGTCAGTTATTATTAAGTCTATTCTAGAGGCCGTTTGGTGCGCATCCGAAAAATGGGAGAATTCTTTGGAGGTAGTTTGCAGACATCTAAATGTATCAAATAGTTCGTTTTTATAAAGCCAGTTATTTAGCGTCGGGTATAAATGACGGCTGGGGGAGGAAGAGTCCATATGCCCGTCCGGGACCATGTTGAAGTCTCCCAAAAAAATCAATTCACCTCTCCTAACCTCTTCAACCTTTCTAAAAACCTTATTCAAAAAGGGTATTTGCTTTTTATTTGGGGCGTATAGGTTAACAACAGTGCACTCATGATTATTCAGTTTACAGAGCAATATATGGAACCTTCCATTGACATCTTTATGCTGATCTAAAAACTCAAATGGGACAGAATCTCTGATCACTGTAGCTACACCGGCTTTTTTCCGGTCGCTAGTGGATTCAAATATATGAGGGTAGCGTTTGTGGGTGAAAGTAGGGTGTTTTCCCTCGGCAAACCTTGTCTCCTGAAGACACGCAACATCAGCACCAAGATGACCCAATTCCTTCCAAAGGGAGAATCTCTTATTGGGACTGTTTAGGCCTCTTACATTATAGGTGATGATCTTGATAGGCATAGGTAAATTAATAATTAAAGTAAGTCAAAAGGAGAGGGGTCAGTTGGTCCAACAAATTCCCAAAAAATAATCAACCGACAATCAAAGCTGGAATACAATATCTCTAATATTAATTCAAAGATAGTAATAACAATAACCAAATATTCAAAGAAAAAGAAAAAAAAAACGAATCAAAAAATCTCCTGAGGGAACCTTCACCGAAAAGGTTCTCCCTCAGATTGGGGGGAAAAATAATGTGGACAAACCATGAAGGCTAAATATAAGAAGAATGATAAATTTATTATAGCATGTTAGGTGAGGTGATAAAATGAGATTATTTTTAAAGAGGGCTCCCGAGGGAGTAGTGTTTATCATTTCAGCGGTGGGGTGCCTTTGTAACTTTGTAGGGAATGTCTTTTATAAAATCAAAAAATTTGGGGCCTTCATCAGGATCTGTAAGAGTGAATGTTTTCCGGTTAAAGAAAATCAGCAATTTTACTGGAAAGCCCCACCTATATGGGATATTCATATCCCTCAGTCTATCTGTGATCAATTTGTATGACCTTCTTGCATCCATGGTTTCTTTGGAAAAATCGGAGAAGATTTTTAGGTGTGAGAAAGGCTCTGGAAAAGTCCTATTTTCCCTGATATAATTCAAGATTCTCTCTTTGGTCGAGAAGAAATGCAACCTAGCTATTACATCCCTAGGAAGATCCGGGGAAATGGAGGTCGGACGAAATAAGCGATGGGCCCTATCAATGATAAGATCCTGCTCAGAAAGAGATGGGATTGTCTTGTGAAAAAAGTCTTTGAGAAAAGCTGAGATATCCGAGGGAGAAACATCCTCAGATATGCCCCTAATCTTCAAATTATTTCTCCTACTCCTATCCTCCAAATCCGCAACTTTTAATCTAAGTCTTTTGAGCTCGGATTTAATTTCCAAATTATCAGAAGAAACAGACTCCACCTTATCCTCCACCGTTTCAAGTCTTTTAGTGTTTTCCTCCAATTTAACTCCAAAAGCTTCCAAAGTAGATTTCATGGTGTCTACCTGTTTCTCAAAGCCCAGTTTCATATTTCTGTCAATCGTCTTTAAAAGATTGTCCAGATATGAACCAAGGTCGGTATTTCCCAACTCTTGAGAAATGGGTATTTTGGCCGGGACACTAGGCGTAGGGTCTGAAGACGAAGGGGAGACGTCCTTTTTGGCACGTCTCTTATCTGGACTAGGATTGGGAGACGTGTCCGAGGATTCCTCCTCCGAACTCGTGGCCAGTGAGGAATATTTGTTGCTCCAAGCTCCTGGATCCCTTCTCTTTGATGAGATGGAAATGTCCATCTCTTCCACTTTTTTTTCTTTAACTACGGTGGAAGGGGCAGGTTTAGCGTCATGAATTCTCTGTGGTTTTGGAGAAAATAGACTTTTAGCAGAGTCTTTGGTGGGAGAACTTACTTTAAAACTCTGTCTATCGTCAGGATTTCTATGAGGTGATCTGGACTTAAGTGGACTAATGGTATTGACAGTATCCTCTGAGGGATTTGAAAATGAAGAACGTTGGGATGACTTCGCTCTTACCACACTAGTTTTAAGGGGAGCTTCCAAAGACTTTTGGGTATTTTTTTTGTTAGCCGCCATTGTAAAAAAAAATAAGTCCTAAGTGTATATATAAGGAAAACACCAAAAAGACAATGGGAATATTTAAGCTAGAGAGTGGATAGAAGACTTTAGAGTAGCAAAATGACTAGGAACAATGACTGGAAGAAATTAGCATTAAACAAATATCACTCCAATAAGAGGCAATCAATACCCTTAAAGACTGCAGAATTATGTACCCCCTAGAATGCAATCCTTTAAATGTAAATCACAATCAAAAATATCAAGAGAAATAGTAAACTTGAGCTGAGGGATAAAAATAAAAGGCACATATAGTTCTTAACAGAAAACTAATTATTGTGGAAACTTGCAGATCTGTAGAGTTCCATGGGCACCAACTGTTATATGTATATCAGGTAGCGAAATCACAGTATATATATGGCAGAAGCAATTCCTCCTATCCTCCACCCCTCCTCAAAGTCAAGTCTCACAATTAAATGTTTGTCCAAAGTTTGATGTTTGATGGACCTCTGTATCAGTACTGATATAAAATCAGCACCATGGACAGCAGTGCAAAGCAATGTTGCAGCAGGAGGCAAGAGAATTAACTAATGTAAAATCAGCACCTTGGACAGCAGAACAGAGCGACGCTGTAGCAGGGGCAGGAGAGTTTGACTGAAATCAGCACCATGGACAGCAGCTCAAATCAGCACCATGGACAGCAGTGCAGAGCTACGCCGCAGCAGAGGGCAGGAGATTTGATCAGGACCATGGACAGCAGTACAGAGGACGCTGCAGCAGGGGGCGGGAGAATTGAATCTATCAGCTGATTATGGATATGAGGCAGAGGAGGGCAGCGGTGCCGCTGCAGGGAAGGACCAAGGGCAAGATCAGAGCGCAGCAACACCAGCACAAGAGGGGGAGGCAGTCACAGGGGTCTGTAGGGTCCCAACACCGGAGGGGCACAGTCAGCAGAGCGGCACAACGGGAATAGGTGGAGCGGAGCGCGGGGACCGGTGGCACCTGTCAGTTACTAGTGGGGAGGGACAAAGCGGCCCCCCCAGAAGCAGGAGGGAGACACCGCCGCTTGTAAATCAGCCCCGGGGGATGTGGGGCTGCAAGCCCTATACACCGGCAGCGCCGGTCTTTAGAAGGGATACAGGGGCAGAGCCAGGAGCGGAGCGGCTCCGGAACTAAGGAGGGGGAACCGCCACCACCGGAACAGCCCCCGAACCCAGGGAACAGCCGTAGCAAGAGGCAGGGATCCCGGCCGCAGACACAAGCAGCGCCCGTCAGCAGGAGGGAGAGGGAGGACCGCTCCACAAAATAAAGGGACACCGCCGCCACCAGACCCCAGACAATAGCCTCACAGAGTCACGATAATAGCCCTGGCATCAGCCAGGGCTTGTCTGACCTTTTTATGATGATATCTACAGTTCCTCTCCTCTGTGTAGCCGCGTCAGCTGTGAGCAGGGCCGGGTCTTCGGGCTGCTGCCGGCGTCCTGAAGCAGGAAGGTCCCGTAGCTTGGCGTCCGTGTGCTGGACTTCTCAGGGCTCCGGTCTCACAATCTTCTTACTTGATTGTAGATCTGGAAGGTCCCCGGGGTCCGCGATCCTCCACAGAAAGTGCCGGCCGGTGTTTTTAACTTCCGGAATCCTGTCACTGGTCGCAGCTAGTAGCAGGGTGGTACAGCGCCGGGCGGTGGTATCTCTGTAGGAGTCTTACCCCCGGTCGCAGCTGGTAGTGGGGTGGATAGCAGGCAGGGACAGCTTGCAGGCTGGTGGTTCAGTACAGTGGGGCCGTTTTCAGGGCTACAGGGTCCCGTGGGTCTAGTTAGGACTCGGTCCTTGTTACTTCCCAGCACAGGCTGTAAAAGCTGAAGTATATAATCGGCTCGTCCCACAGCCACCGGCCTCCCACAACAGCAGAGCAGGCTTTAAGGGCTCCTTGCCACCTTCCTCAAAATATGAATCCTTTGCAAATTGTCCGATAGCACCCGATAAACAGTGTTCCTAGGTCCAGAGGAAGGGAGTAGGGAGGGTCCCCTTGCAGAGACACACAGACCTGCAAGCCTGCAGGTCTATGTCACAATACCCACGACTGGCATGAAATCAAGGACTGGCATGAAATCAAGGACGCACCTCACTGCTTCCAAACGAAATATCTCCCAGAATAACGGGTCAGGGAGAGTCTTTTCAGTATCCAGATGATCCTTAAGCTTTAGGGAGTTAATCCATGTAAGAATTGATCGAATAAATCTTCTTAAGTTGCTTTTATCGTCGCTTTGTAGTTTTAGCCTTCAGGGAGCTCAGGATCAAGCTGCCATCTCGTCCTGTGCTCAGGCCACTCCCCCCATCTCACTCTCTTTGAATCTTCTTTATCATGCTAGGATTAACAGGAAAAAGCTAAAAATTTCAGAATTGCACCGTGCAATGTGGAGATATTACTGTTTGTGCATTTACAATATTCATTGATTTTTGCCATTGAAAAACGTCCAGAAATGTTTGAAGCTACTGACTGAATGAAAGGAGCTGGCATCTCACTCTCTTTGAATCTTCTTTATCATGCTAGGATTAACAGGAAAAAGCAAAAAATTTCAGAATTGCACCGTGCAATGTGGAGATATTACTGTTTGTGCATTTACAATATTCATTGATTTTTGCCATTGAAAAACGTCCAGAAATGTTTGAAGCTACTGACTGAATGAAAGGAGCTGGCATCTCACTCTCTTTGAATCTTCTTTATCATGCTAGGATTAACAGGAAAAAGCTAAAAATTTCAGAATTGCACCGTGCAATGTGGAGATATTACTGTTTGTGCATTTACAATATTCATTGATTTTTGCCATTGAAAAACGTCCAGAAATGTTTGAAGCTACTGACTGAATGAAAGGAGCTGGCATCTCACTCTCTTTGAATCTTCTTTATCATGCTAGGATTAACAGGAAAAAGCTAAAAATTTCAGAATTGCACCGTGCAATGTGGAGATATTACTGTTTGTGCATTTACAATATTCATTGATTTTTGCCATTGAAAAACGTCCAGAAATGTTTGAAGCTACTGACTGAATGAAAGGAGCTGGCATCTCACTCTCTTTGAATCTTCTTTATCATGCTAGGATTAACAGGAAAAAGCTAAAAATTTCAGAATTGCACCGTGCAATGTGGAGATATTACTGTTTGTGCATTTACAATATTCATTGATTTTTGCCATTGAAAAACATGTTTTTCATATACCAGAAATGTTTGAAGCTACTGACTGAATGAAAGGAGCTGGCATCTCACTCTCTTTGAATCTTCTTTATCATGCTAGGATTAACAGGAAAAAGCTAAAAATTTCAGAATTGCACCGTGCAATGTGGAGATATTACTGTTTGTGCATTTACAATATTCATTGATTTTTGCCATTGAAAAACGTCCAGAAATGTTTGAAGCTACTGACTGAATGAAAGGAGCTGGCATCTCACTCTCTTTGAATCTTCTTTATCATG
>NW_027371476.1:0-26944 GCF_046119375.1 Phyllobates terribilis
GCTTCAAACATTTCTGGTATATGAAAAACATGTTTTTCAATGGCAAAAATCAATGAATATTGTAAATGCACAAACAGTAATATCTCCACATTGCACGGTGCAATTCTGAAATTTTTAGCTTTTTCCTGTTAATCCTAGCATGATAAAGAAGATTCAAAGAGAGTGAGATGCCAGCTCCTTTCATTCAGTCAGTAGCTTCAAACATTTCTGGTATATGAAAAACATGTTTTTCAATGGCAAAAATCAATGAATATTGTAAATGCACAAACAGTAATATCTCCACATTGCAAGGTGCAATTCTGAAATTTTTTGCTTTTTCCTGCTAATCCTAGCATGATAAAGAAGATTCAAAGAGAGTGAGATGCCAGCTCCTTTCATTCAGTCAGTAGCTTCAAACATTTCTGGTATATGAAAAACATGTTTTTCAATGGCAAAAATCAATGAATATTGTAAATGCACAAACAGTAATATCTCCACATTGCACGGTGCAATTCTGAAATTTTTAGCTTTTTCCTGTTAATCCTAGCATGATAAAGAAGATTCAAAGAGAGTGAGATGCCAGCTCCTTTCATTCAGTCAGTAGCTTCAAACATTTCTGGACGTTTTTCAATGGCAAAAATCAATGAATATTGTAAATGCACAAACAGTAATATCTCCACATTGCACGGTGCAATTCTGAAATTTTTTGCTTTTTCCTGTTAATCCTAGCATGATAAAGAAGATTCAAAGAGAGTGAGATGCCAGCTCCTTTCATTCAGTCAGTAGCTTCAAACATTTCTGGTATATGAAAAACATGTTTTTCAATGGCAAAAATCAATGAATATTGTAAATGCACAAACAGTAATATCTCCACATTGCACGGTGCAATTCTGAAATTTTTAGCTTTTTCCTGTTAATCCTAGCATGATAAAGAAGATTCAAAGAGAGTGAGATGCCAGCTCCTTTCATTCAGTCAGTAGCTTCAAACATTTCTGGTATATGAAAAACGTTTTTCAATGGCAAAAATCAATGAATATTGTAAATGCACAAACAGTAATATCTCCACATTGCACGGTGCAATTCTGAAATTTTTTGCTTTTTCCTGCTAATCCTAGCATGATAAAGAAGATTCAAAGAGAGTGAGATGCCAGCTCCTTTCATTCAGTCAGTAGCTTCAAACATTTCTGGTATATGAAAAACATGTTTTTCAATGGCAAAAATCAATGAATATTGTAAATGCACAAACAGTAATATCTCCACATTGCAAGGTGCAATTCTGAAATTTTTAGCTTTTTCCTGTTAATCCTAGCATGATAAAGAAGATTCAAAGAGAGTGAGATGCCAGCTCCTTTCATTCAGTCAGTAGCTTCAAACATTTCTGGTATATGAAAAACATGTTTTTCAATGGCAAAAATCAATGAATATTGTAAATGCACAAACAGTAATATCTCCACATTGCACGGTGCAATTCTGAAATTTTTTGCTTTTTCCTGTTAATCCTAGCATGATAAAGAAGATTCAGAGAGAGTGAGATGCCAGCTCCTTTCATTCAGTCAGTAGCTTCAAACATTTCTGGTATATGAAAAACATGTTTTTCAATGGCAAAAATCAATGAATATTGTAAATGCACAAACAGTAATATCTCCACATTGCACGGTGCAATTCTGAAATTTTTTGCTTTTTCCTGCTAATCCTAGCATGATAAAGAAGATTCAAAGAGAGTGAGATGCCAGCTCCTTTCATTCAGTCAGTAGCTTCAAACATTTCTGGTATATGAAAAACATGTTTTTCAATGGCAAAAATCAATGAATATTGTAAATGCACAAACAGTAATATCTCCACATTGCAAGGTGCAATTCTGAAATTTTTAGCTTTTTCCTGTTAATCCTAGCATGATAAAGAAGATTCAAAGAGAGTGAGATGCCAGCTCCTTTCATTCAGTCAGTAGCTTCAAACATTTCTGGTATATGAAAAACATGTTTTTCAATGGCAAAAATCAATGAATATTGTAAATGCACAAACAGTAATATCTCCACATTGCAAGGTGCAATTCTGAAATTTTTTGCTTTTTCCTGTTAATCCTAGCATGATAAAGAAGATTCAAAGAGAGTGAGATGCCAGCTCCTTTCATTCAGTCAGTAGCTTCAAACATTTCTGGTATATGAAAAACATGTTTTTCAATGGCAAAAATCAATGAATATTGTAAATGCACAAACAGTAATATCTCCACATTGCACGGTGCAATTCTGAAATTTTTAGCTTTTTCCTGTTAATCCTAGCATGATAAAGAAGATTCAAAGAGAGTGAGATGCCAGCTCCTTTCATTCAGTCAGTAGCTTCAAACTTTTCTGGTATATGAAAAACATGTTTTTCAATGGCAAAAATCAATGAATATTGTAAATGCACAAACAGTAATATCTCCACATTGCAAGGTGCAATTCTGAAATTTTTTGCTTTTTCCTGCTAATCCTAGCATGATAAAGAAGATTCAAAGAGAGTGAGATGCCAGCTCCTTTCATTCAGTCAGTAGCTTCAAACATTTCTGGTATATGAAAAACATGTTTTTCAATGGCAAAAATCAATGAATATTGTAAATGCACAAACAGTAATATCTCCACATTGCACGGTGCAATTCTGAAATTTTTAGCTTTTTCCTGTTAATCCTAGCATGATAAAGAAGATTCATAGAGAGTGAGATGCCAGCTCCTTTCATTCAGTCAGTAGCTTCAAACATTTCTGGACGTTTTTCAATGGCAAAAATCAATGAATATTGTAAATGCACAAACAGTAATATCTCCACATTGCACGGTGCAATTCTGAAATTTTTTGCTTTTTCCTGTTAATCCTAGCATGATAAAGAAGATTCAAAGAGAGTGAGATGCCAGCTCCTTTCATTCAGTCAGTAGCTTCAAACATTTCTGGTATATGAAAAACATGTTTTTCAATGGCAAAAATCAATGAATATTGTAAATGCACAAACAGTAATATCTCCACATTGCAAGGTGCAATTCTGAAATTTTTAGCTTTTTCCTGTTAATCCTAGCATGATAAAGAAGATTCAAAGAGAGTGAGATGCCAGCTCCTTTCATTCAGTCAGTAGCTTCAAACATTTCTGGTATATGAAAAACATGTTTTTCAATGGCAAAAATCAATGAATATTGTAAATGCACAAACAGTAATATCTCCACATTGCACGGTGCAATTCTGAAATTTTTAGCTTTTTCCTGTTAATCCTAGCATGATAAAGAAGATTCATAGAGAGTGAGATGCCAGCTCCTTTCATTCAGTCAGTAGCTTCAAACATTTCTGGACGTTTTTCAATGGCAAAAATCAATGAATATTGTAAATGCACAAACAGTAATATCTCCACATTGCACGGTGCAATTCTGAAATTTTTTGCTTTTTCCTGTTAATCCTAGCATGATAAAGAAGATTCAAAGAGAGTGAGATGCCAGCTCCTTTCATTCAGTCAGTAGCTTCAAACATTTCTGGTATATGAAAAACATGTTTTTCAATGGCAAAAATCAATGAATATTGTAAATGCACAAACAGTAATATCTCCACATTGCACGGTGCAATTCTGAAATTTTTAGCTTTTTCCTGTTAATCCTAGCATGATAAAGAAGATTCAAAGAGAGTGAGATGCCAGCTCCTTTCATTCAGTCAGTAGCTTCAAACATTTCTGGTATATGAAAAACATGTTTTTCAATGGCAAAAATCAATGAATATTGTAAATGCACAAACAGTAATATCTCCACATTGCAAGGTGCAATTCTGAAATTTTTAGCTTTTTCCTGTTAATCCTAGCATGATAAAGAAGATTCAAAGAGAGTGAGATGCCAGCTCCTTTCATTCAGTCAGTAGCTTCAAACATTTCTGGTATATGAAAAACATGTTTTTCAATGGCAAAAATCAATGAATATTGTAAATGCACAAACAGTAATATCTCCACATTGCACGGTGCAATTCTGAAATTTTTAGCTTTTTCCTGTTAATCCTAGCATGATAAAGAAGATTCAAAGAGAGTGAGATGCCAGCTCCTTTCATTCAGTCAGTAGCTTCAAACATTTCTGGTATATGAAAAACATGTTTTTCAATGGCAAAAATCAATGAATATTGTAAATGCACAAACAGTAATATCTCCACATTGCAAGGTGCAATTCTGAAATTTTTTGCTTTTTCCTGCTAATCCTAGCATGATAAAGAAGATTCAAAGAGAGTGAGATGCCAGCTCCTTTCATTCAGTCAGTAGCTTCAAACATTTCTGGTATATGAAAAACATGTTTTTCAATGGCAAAAATCAATGAATATTGTAAATGCACAAACAGTAATATCTCCACATTGCAAGGTGCAATTCTGAAATTTTTAGCTTTTTCCTGTTAATCCTAGCATGATAAAGAAGATTCAAAGAGAGTGAGATGCCAGCTCCTTTCATTCAGTCAGTAGCTTCAAACATTTCTGGACGTTTTTCAATGGCAAAAATCAATGAATATTGTAAATGCACAAACAGTAATATCTCCACATTGCAAGGTGCAATTCTGAAATTTTTTGCTTTTTCCTGCTAATCCTAGCATGATAAAGAAGATTCAAAGAGAGTGAGATGCCAGCTCCTTTCATTCAGTCAGTAGCTTCAAACATTTCTGGTATATGAAAAACATGTTTTTCAATGGCAAAAATCAATGAATATTGTAAATGCACAAACAGTAATATCTCCACATTGCACGGTGCAATTCTGAAATTTTTAGCTTTTTCCTGTTAATCCTAGCATGATAAAGAAGATTCAAAGAGAGTGAGATGCCAGCTCCTTTCATTCAGTCAGTAGCTTCAAACATTTCTGGTATATGAAAAACATGTTTTTCAATGGCAAAAATCAATGAATATTGTAAATGCACAAACAGTAATATCTCCACATTGCACGGTGCAATTCTGAAATTTTTAGCTTTTTCCTGTTAATCCTAGCATGATAAAGAAGATTCAAAGAGAGTGAGATGCCAGCTCCTTTCATTCAGTTAGTAGCTTCAAACATTTCTGGTATATGAAAAACATGTTTTTCAATGGCAAAAATCAATGAATATTGTAAATGCACAAACAGTAATATCTCCACATTGCAAGGTGCAATTCTGAAATTTTTAGCTTTTTCCTGTTAATCCTAGCATGATAAAGAAGATTCAAAGAGAGTGAGATGCCAGCTCCTTTCATTCAGTCAGTAGCTTCAAACATTTCTGGTATATGAAAAACATGTTTTTCAATGGCAAAAATCAATGAATATTGTAAATGCACAAACAGTAATATCTCCACATTGCACGGTGCAATTCTGAAATTTTTTGCTTTTTCCTGTTAATCCTAGCATGATAAAGAAGATTCAAAGAGAGTGAGATGCCAGCTCCTTTCATTCAGTCAGTAGCTTCAAACATTTCTGGTATATGAAAAACATGTTTTTCAATGGCAAAAATCAATGAATATTGTAAATGCACAAACAGTAATATCTCCACATTGCACGGTGCAATTCTGAAATTTTTTGCTTTTTCCTGCTAATCCTAGCATGATAAAGAAGATTCAAAGAGAGTGAGATGCCAGCTCCTTTCATTCAGTCAGTAGCTTCAAACATTTCTGGTATATGAAAAACATGTTTTTCAATGGCAAAAATCAATGAATATTGTAAATGCACAAACAGTAATATCTCCACATTGCACGGTGCAATTCTGAAATTTTTTGCTTTTTCCTGCTAATCCTAGCATGATAAAGAAGATTCAAAGAGAGTGAGATGCCAGCTCCTTTCATTCAGTCAGTAGCTTCAAACATTTCTGGTATATGAAAAACATGTTTTTCAATGGCAAAAATCAATGAATATTGTAAATGCACAAACAGTAATATCTCCACATTGCAAGGTGCAATTCTGAAATTTTTAGCTTTTTCCTGTTAATCCTAGCATGATAAAGAAGATTCAAAGAGAGTGAGATGCCAGCTCCTTTCATTCAGTCAGTAGCTTCAAACATTTCTGGTATATGAAAAACATGTTTTTCAATGGCAAAAATCAATGAATATTGTAAATGCACAAACAGTAATATCTCCACATTGCAAGGTGCAATTCTGAAATTTTTTGCTTTTTCCTGTTAATCCTAGCATGATAAAGAAGATTCAAAGAGAGTGAGATGCCAGCTCCTTTCATTCAGTCAGTAGCTTCAAACATTTCTGGTATATGAAAAACATGTTTTTCAATGGCAAAAATCAATGAATATTGTAAATGCACAAACAGTAATATCTCCACATTGCACGGTGCAATTCTGAAATTTTTAGCTTTTTCCTGTTAATCCTAGCATGATAAAGAAGATTCAAAGAGAGTGAGATGCCAGCTCCTTTCATTCAGTCAGTAGCTTCAAACATTTCTGGTATATGAAAAACATGTTTTTCAATGGCAAAAATCAATGAATATTGTAAATGCACAAACAGTAATATCTCCACATTGCAAGGTGCAATTCTGAAATTTTTTGCTTTTTCCTGCTAATCCTAGCATGATAAAGAAGATTCAAAGAGAGTGAGATGCCAGCTCCTTTCATTCAGTCAGTAGCTTCAAACATTTCTGGTATATGAAAAACATGTTTTTCAATGGCAAAAATCAATGAATATTGTAAATGCACAAACAGTAATATCTCCACATTGCACGGTGCAATTCTGAAATTTTTAGCTTTTTCCTGTTAATCCTAGCATGATAAAGAAGATTCAAAGAGAGTGAGATGCCAGCTCCTTTCATTCAGTCAGTAGCTTCAAACATTTCTGGACGTTTTTCAATGGCAAAAATCAATGAATATTGTAAATGCACAAACAGTAATATCTCCACATTGCACAGTGCAATTCTGAAATTTTTTGCTTTTTCCTGTTAATCCTAGCATGATAAAGAAGATTCAAAGAGAGTGAGATGCCAGCTCCTTTCATTCAGTCAGTAGCTTCAAACATTTCTGGTATATGAAAAACATGTTTTTCAATGGCAAAAATCAATGAATATTGTAAATGCACAAACAGTAATATCTCCACATTGCACGGTGCAATTCTGAAATTTTTAGCTTTTTCCTGTTAATCCTAGCATGATAAAGAAGATTCAAAGAGAGTGAGATGCCAGCTCCTTTCATTCAGTCAGTAGCTTCAAACATTTCTGGTATATGAAAAACATGTTTTTCAATGGCAAAAATCAATGAATATTGTAAATGCACAAACAGTAATATCTCCACATTGCACGGTGCAATTCTGAAATTTTTTGCTTTTTCCTGCTAATCCTAGCATGATAAAGAAGATTCAAAGAGAGTGAGATGCCAGCTCCTTTCATTCAGTCAGTAGCTTCAAACATTTCTGGTATATGAAAAACATGTTTTTCAATGGCAAAAATCAATGAATATTGTAAATGCACAAACAGTAATATCTCCACATTGCAAGGTGCAATTCTGAAATTTTTAGCTTTTTCCTGTTAATCCTAGCATGATAAAGAAGATTCAAAGAGAGTGAGATGCCAGCTCCTTTCATTCAGTCAGTAGCTTCAAACATTTCTGGTATATGAAAAACATGTTTTTCAATGGCAAAAATCAATGAATATTGTAAATGCACAAACAGTAATATCTCCACATTGCACGGTGCAATTCTGAAATTTTTAGCTTTTTCCTGTTAATCCTAGCATGATAAAGAAGATTCAAAGAGAGTGAGATGCCAGCTCCTTTCATTCAGTCAGTAGCTTCAAACATTTCTGGTATATGAAAAACATGTTTTTCAATGGCAAAAATCAATGAATATTGTAAATGCACAAACAGTAATATCTCCACATTGCAAGGTGCAATTCTGAAATTTTTTGCTTTTTCCTGCTAATCCTAGCATGATAAAGAAGATTCAAAGAGAGTGAGATGCCAGCTCCTTTCATTCAGTCAGTAGCTTCAAACATTTCTGGTATATGAAAAACATGTTTTTCAATGGCAAAAATCAATGAATATTGTAAATGCACAAACAGTAATATCTCCACATTGCAAGGTGCAATTCTGAAATTTTTAGCTTTTTCCTGTTAATCCTAGCATGATAAAGAAGATTCAAAGAGAGTGAGATGCCAGCTCCTTTCATTCAGTCAGTAGCTTCAAACATTTCTGGACGTTTTTCAATGGCAAAAATCAATGAATATTGTAAATGCACAAACAGTAATATCTCCACATTGCAAGGTGCAATTCTGAAATTTTTTGCTTTTTCCTGCTAATCCTAGCATGATAAAGAAGATTCAAAGAGAGTGAGATGCCAGCTCCTTTCATTCAGTCAGTAGCTTCAAACATTTCTGGTATATGAAAAACATGTTTTTCAATGGCAAAAATCAATGAATATTGTAAATGCACAAACAGTAATATCTCCACATTGCACGGTGCAATTCTGAAATTTTTAGCTTTTTCCTGTTAATCCTAGCATGATAAAGAAGATTCAAAGAGAGTGAGATGCCAGCTCCTTTCATTCAGTCAGTAGCTTCAAACATTTCTGGTATATGAAAAACATGTTTTTCAATGGCAAAAATCAATGAATATTGTAAATGCACAAACAGTAATATCTCCACATTGCACGGTGCAATTCTGAAATTTTTTGCTTTTTCCTGTTAATCCTAGCATGATAAAGAAGATTCAAAGAGAGTGAGATGCCAGCTCCTTTCATTCAGTCAGTAGCTTCAAACATTTCTGGTATATGAAAAACATGTTTTTCAATGGCAAAAATCAATGAATATTGTAAATGCACAAACAGTAATATCTCCACATTGCACGGTGCAATTCTGAAATTTTTTGCTTTTTCCTGCTAATCCTAGCATGATAAAGAAGATTCAAAGAGAGTGAGATGCCAGCTCCTTTCATTCAGTCAGTAGCTTCAAACATTTCTGGTATATGAAAAACATGTTTTTCAATGGCAAAAATCAATGAATATTGTAAATGCACAAACAGTAATATCTCCACATTGCACGGTGCAATTCTGAAATTTTTTGCTTTTTCCTGCTAATCCTAGCATGATAAAGAAGATTCAAAGAGAGTGAGATGCCAGCTCCTTTCATTCAGTCAGTAGCTTCAAACATTTCTGGACGTTTTTCAATGGCAAAAATCAATGAATATTGTAAATGCACAAACAGTAATATCTCCACATTGCAAGGTGCAATTCTGAAATTTTTAGCTTTTTCCTGTTAATCCTAGCATGATAAAGAAGATTCAAAGAGAGTGAGATGCCAGCTCCTTTCATTCAGTCAGTAGCTTCAAACATTTCTGGTATATGAAAAACATGTTTTTCAATGGCAAAAATCAATGAATATTGTAAATGCACAAACAGTAATATCTCCACATTGCACGGTGCAATTCTGAAATTTTTAGCTTTTTCCTGCTAATCCTAGCATGATAAAGAAGATTCAAAGAGAGTGAGATGCCAGCTCCTTTCATTCAGTCAGTAGCTTCAAACATTTCTGGACGTTTTTCAATGGCAAAAATCAATGAATATTGTAAATGCACAAACAGTAATATCTCCACATTGCAAGGTGCAATTCTGAAATTTTTAGCTTTTTCCTGCTAATCCTAGCATGATAAAGAAGATTCAAAGAGAGTGAGATGCCAGCTCCTTTCATTCAGTCAGTAGCTTCAAACATTTCTGGTATATGAAAAACATGTTTTTCAATGGCAAAAATCAATGAATATTGTAAATGCACAAACAGTAATATCTCCACATTGCAAGGTGCAATTCTGAAATTTTTAGCTTTTTCCTGCTAATCCTAGCATGATAAAGAAGATTCAAAGAGAGTGAGATGCCAGCTCCTTTCATTCAGTCAGTAGCTTCAAACATTTCTGGTATATGAAAAACATGTTTTTCAATGGCAAAAATCAATGAATATTGTAAATGCACAAACAGTAATATCTCCACATTGCACGGTGCAATTCTGAAATTTTTTGCTTTTTCCTGCTAATCCTAGCATGATAAAGAAGATTCAAAGAGAGTGAGATGCCAGCTCCTTTCATTCAGTCAGTAGCTTCAAACATTTCTGGTATATGAAAAACATGTTTTTCAATGGCAAAAATCAATGAATATTGTAAATGCACAAACAGTAATATCTCCACATTGCAAGGTGCAATTCTGAAATTTTTTGCTTTTTCCTGCTAATCCTAGCATGATAAAGAAGATTCAAAGAGAGTGAGATGCCAGCTCCTTTCATTCAGTCAGTAGCTTCAAACATTTCTGGTATATGAAAAACATGTTTTTCAATGGCAAAAATCAATGAATATTGTAAATGCACAAACAGTAATATCTCCACATTGCACGGTGCAATTCTGAAATTTTTTGCTTTTTCCTGCTAATCCTAGCATGATAAAGAAGATTCAAAGAGAGTGAGATGCCAGCTCCTTTCATTCAGTCAGTAGCTTCAAACATTTCTGGACGTTTTTCAATGGCAAAAATCAATGAATATTGTAAATGCACAAACAGTAATATCTCCACATTGCACGGTGCAATTCTGAAATTTTTAGCTTTTTCCTGTTAATCCTAGCATGATAAAGAAGATTCAAAGAGAGTGAGATGCCAGCTCCTTTCATTCAGTCAGTAGCTTCAAACATTTCTGGTATATGAAAAACATGTTTTTCAATGGCAAAAATCAATGAATATTGTAAATGCACAAACAGTAATATCTCCACATTGCAAGGTGCAATTCTGAAATTTTTTGCTTTTTCCTGCTAATCCTAGCATGATAAAGAAGATTCAAAGAGAGTGAGATGCCAGCTCCTTTCATTCAGTCAGTAGCTTCAAACATTTCTGGTATATGAAAAACATGTTTTTCAATGGCAAAAATCAATGAATATTGTAAATGCACAAACAGTAATATCTCCACATTGCACGGTGCAATTCTGAAATTTTTTGCTTTTTCCTGCTAATCCTAGCATGATAAAGAAGATTCAAAGAGAGTGAGATGCCAGCTCCTTTCATTCAGTCAGTAGCTTCAAACATTTCTGGACGTTTTTCAATGGCAAAAATCAATGAATATTGTAAATGCACAAACAGTAATATCTCCACATTGCAAGGTGCAATTCTGAAATTTTTTGCTTTTTCCTGCTAATCCTAGCATGATAAAGAAGATTCAAAGAGAGTGAGATGCCAGCTCCTTTCATTCAGTCAGTAGCTTCAAACATTTCTGGTATATGAAAAACATGTTTTTCAATGGCAAAAATCAATGAATATTGTAAATGCACAAACAGTAATATCTCCACATTGCACGGTGCAATTCTGAAATTTTTAGCTTTTTCCTGTTAATCCTAGCATGATAAAGAAGATTCAAAGAGAGTGAGATGCCAGCTCCTTTCATTCAGTCAGTAGCTTCAAACATTTCTGGTATATGAAAAACATGTTTTTCAATGGCAAAAATCAATGAATATTGTAAATGCACAAACAGTAATATCTCCACATTGCACGGTGCAATTCTGAAATTTTTTGCTTTTTCCTGCTAATCCTAGCATGATAAAGAAGATTCAAAGAGAGTGAGATGCCAGCTCCTTTCATTCAGTCAGTAGCTTCAAACATTTCTGGACGTTTTTCAATGGCAAAAATCAATGAATATTGTAAATGCACAAACAGTAATATCTCCACATTGCACGGTGCAATTCTGAAATTTTTTGCTTTTTCCTGCTAATCCTAGCATGATAAAGAAGATTCAAAGAGAGTGAGATGCCAGCTCCTTTCATTCAGTCAGTAGCTTCAAACATTTCTGGTATATGAAAAACATGTTTTTCAATGGCAAAAATCAATGAATATTGTAAATGCACAAACAGTAATATCTCCACATTGCACGGTGCAATTCTGAAATTTTTTGCTTTTTCCTGCTAATCCTAGCATGATAAAGAAGATTCAAAGAGAGTGAGATGCCAGCTCCTTTCATTCAGTCAGTAGCTTCAAACATTTCTGGTATATGAAAAACATGTTTTTCAATGGCAAAAATCAATGAATATTGTAAATGCACAAACAGTAATATCTCCACATTGCAAGGTGCAATTCTGAAATTTTTAGCTTTTTCCTGTTAATCCTAGCATGATAAAGAAGATTCAAAGAGAGTGAGATGCCAGCTCCTTTCATTCAGTCAGTAGCTTCAAACATTTCTGGTATATGAAAAACATGTTTTTCAATGGCAAAAATCAATGAATATTGTAAATGCACAAACAGTAATATCTCCACATTGCAAGGTGCAATTCTGAAATTTTTAGCTTTTTCCTGTTAATCCTAGCATGATAAAGAAGATTCAAAGAGAGTGAGATGCCAGCTCCTTTCATTCAGTCAGTAGCTTCAAACATTTCTGGACGTTTTTCAATGGCAAAAATCAATGAATATTGTAAATGCACAAACAGTAATATCTCCACATTGCAAGGTGCAATTCTGAAATTTTTAGCTTTTTCCTGCTAATCCTAGCATGATAAAGAAGATTCAAAGAGAGTGAGATGCCAGCTCCTTTCATTCAGTCAGTAGCTTCAAACATTTCTGGTATATGAAAAACATGTTTTTCAATGGCAAAAATCAATGAATATTGTAAATGCACAAACAGTAATATCTCCACATTGCAAGGTGCAATTCTGAAATTTTTAGCTTTTTCCTGTTAATCCTAGCATGATAAAGAAGATTCAAAGAGAGTGAGATGCCAGCTCCTTTCATTCAGTCAGTAGCTTCAAACATTTCTGGTATATGAAAAACATGTTTTTCAATGGCAAAAATCAATGAATATTGTAAATGCACAAACAGTAATATCTCCACATTGCAAGGTGCAATTCTGAAATTTTTAGCTTTTTCCTGTTAATCCTAGCATGATAAAGAAGATTCAAAGAGAGTGAGATGCCAGCTCCTTTCATTCAGTCAGTAGCTTCAAACATTTCTGGACGTTTTTCAATGGCAAAAATCAATGAATATTGTAAATGCACAAACAGTAATATCTCCACATTGCAAGGTGCAATTCTGAAATTTTTAGCTTTTTCCTGCTAATCCTAGCATGATAAAGAAGATTCAAAGAGAGTGAGATGCCAGCTCCTTTCATTCAGTCAGTAGCTTCAAACATTTCTGGTATATGAAAAACATGTTTTTCAATGGCAAAAATCAATGAATATTGTAAATGCACAAACAGTAATATCTCCACATTGCACGGTGCAATTCTGAAATTTTTAGCTTTTTCCTGTTAATCCTAGCATGATAAAGAAGATTCAAAGAGAGTGAGATGCCAGCTCCTTTCATTCAGTCAGTAGCTTCAAACATTTCTGGTATATGAAAAACATGTTTTTCAATGGCAAAAATCAATGAATATTGTAAATGCACAAACAGTAATATCTCCACATTGCACGGTGCAATTCTGAAATTTTTAGCTTTTTCCTGTTAATCCTAGCATGATAAAGAAGATTCAAAGAGAGTGAGATGCCAGCTCCTTTCATTCAGTCAGTAGCTTCAAACATTTCTGGTATATGAAAAACATGTTTTTCAATGGCAAAAATCAATGAATATTGTAAATGCACAAACAGTAATATCTCCACATTGCAAGGTGCAATTCTGAAATTTTTTGCTTTTTCCTGCTAATCCTAGCATGATAAAGAAGATTCAAAGAGAGTGAGATGCCAGCTCCTTTCATTCAGTCAGTAGCTTCAAACATTTCTGGTATATGAAAAACATGTTTTTCAATGGCAAAAATCAATGAATATTGTAAATGCACAAACAGTAATATCTCCACATTGCAAGGTGCAATTCTGAAATTTTTTGCTTTTTCCTGTTAATCCTAGCATGATAAAGAAGATTCAAAGAGAGTGAGTTGCCAGCTCCTTTCATTCAGTCAGTAGCTTCAAACATTTCTGGACGTTTTTCAATGGCAAAAATCAATGAATATTGTAAATGCACAAACAGTAATATCTCCACATTGCAAGGTGCAATTCTGAAATTTTTTGCTTTTTCCTGTTAATCCTAGCATGATAAAGAAGATTCAAAGAGAGTGAGATGCCAGCTCCTTTCATTCAGTCAGTAGCTTCAAACATTTCTGGTATATGAAAAACATGTTTTTCAATGGCAAAAATCAATGAATATTGTAAATGCACAAACAGTAATATCTCCACATTGCACGGTGCAATTCTGAAATTTTTAGCTTATTCCTGCTAATCCTAGCATGATAAAGAAGATTCAAAGAGAGTGAGATGCCAGCTCCTTTCATTCAGTCAGTAGCTTCAAACATTTCTGGTATATGAAAAACATGTTTTTCAATGGCAAAAATCAATGAATATTGTAAATGCACAAACAGTAATATCTCCACATTGCAAGGTGCAATTCTGAAATTTTTTGCTTT
This sequence comes from Phyllobates terribilis, assembly GCF_046119375.1. Taxonomy (NCBI): domain Eukaryota; kingdom Metazoa; phylum Chordata; class Amphibia; order Anura; family Dendrobatidae; genus Phyllobates; species Phyllobates terribilis. The sequence goes on from NW_027371476.1 coordinate 14,309, forward strand.
TTCCTGTTAATCCTAGCATGATAAAGAAGATTCAAAGAGAGTGAGATGCCAGCTCCTTTCATTCAGTCAGTAGCTTCAAACATTTCTGGTATATGAAAAACATGTTTTTCAATGGCAAAAATCAATGAATATTGTAAATGCACATACAGTAATATCTCCACATTGCAAGGTGCAATTCTGAAATTTTTAGCTTTTTCCTGTTAATCCTAGCATGATAAAGAAGATTCAAAGAGAGTGAGATGCCAGCTCCTTTCATTCAGTCAGTAGCTTCAAACATTTCTGGACGTTTTTCAATGGCAAAAATCAATGAATATTGTAAATGCACAAACAGTAATATCTCCACATTGCACGGTGCAATTCTGAAATTTTTTGCTTTTTCCTGCTAATCCTAGCATGATAAAGAAGATTCAAAGAGAGTGAGATGCCAGCTCCTTTCATTCAGTCAGTAGCTTCAAACATTTCTGGTATATGAAAAACATGTTTTTCAATGGCAAAAATCAATGAATATTGTAAATGCACAAACAGTAATATCTCCACATTGCAAGGTGCAATTCTGAAATTTTTTGCTTTTTCCTGTTAATCCTAGCATGATAAAGAAGATTCAAAGAGAGTGAGATGCCAGCTCCTTTCATTCAGTCAGTAGCTTCAAACATTTCTGGTATATGAAAAACATGTTTTTCAATGGCAAAAATCAATGAATATTGTAAATGCACAAACAGTAATATCTCCACATTGCACGGTGCAATTCTGAAATTTTTAGCTTATTCCTGCTAATCCTAGCATGATAAAGAAGATTCAAAGAGAGTGAGATGCCAGCTCCTTTCATTCAGTCAGTAGCTTCAAACATTTCTGGTATATGAAAAACATGTTTTTCAATGGCAAAAATCAATGAATATTGTAAATGCACAAACAGTAATATCTCCACATTGCAAGGTGCAATTCTGAAATTTTTTGCTTTTTCCTGTTAATCCTAGCATGATAAAGAAGATTCAAAGAGAGTGAGATGCCAGCTCCTTTCATTCAGTCAGTAGCTTCAAACATTTCTGGTATATGAAAAACATGTTTTTCAATGGCAAAAATCAATGAATATTGTAAATGCACAAACAGTAATATCTCCACATTGCACGGTGCAATTCTGAAATTTTTAGCTTTTTCCTGCTAATCCTAGCATGATAAAGAAGATTCAAAGAGAGTGAGATGCCAGCTCCTTTCATTCAGTCAGTAGCTTCAAACATTTCTGGTATATGAAAAACATGTTTTTCAATGGCAAAAATCAATGAATATTGTAAATGCACAAACAGTAATATCTCCACATTGCAAGGTGCAATTCTGAAATTTTTTGCTTTTTCCTGCTAATCCTAGCATGATAAAGAAGATTCAAAGAGAGTGAGATGCCAGCTCCTTTCATTCAGTCAGTAGCTTCAAACATTTCTGGACGTTTTTCAATGGCAAAAATCAATGAATATTGTAAATGCACAAACAGTAATATCTCCACATTGCAAGGTGCAATTCTGAAATTTTTAGCTTTTTCCTGTTAATCCTAGCATGATAAAGAAGATTCAAAGAGAGTGAGATGCCAGCTCCTTTCATTCAGTCAGTAGCTTCAAACATTTCTGGTATATGAAAAACATGTTTTTCAATGGCAAAAATCAATGAATATTGTAAATGCACAAACAGTAATATCTCCACATTGCACGGTGCAATTCTGAAATTTTTAGCTTTTTCCTGCTAATCCTAGCATGATAAAGAAGATTCAAAGAGAGTGAGATGCCAGCTCCTTTCATTCAGTCAGTAGCTTCAAACATTTCTGGTATATGAAAAACATGTTTTTCAATGGCAAAAATCAATGAATATTGTAAATGCACAAACAGTAATATCTCCACATTGCACGGTGCAATTCTGAAATTTTTTGCTTTTTCCTGCTAATCCTAGCATGATAAAGAAGATTCAAAGAGAGTGAGATGCCAGCTCCTTTCATTCAGTCAGTAGCTTCAAACATTTCTGGTATATGAAAAACATGTTTTTCAATGGCAAAAATCAATGAATATTGTAAATGCACAAACAGTAATATCTCCACATTGCACGGTGCAATTCTGAAATTTTTTGCTTTTTCCTGCTAATCCTAGCATGATAAAGAAGATTCAAAGAGAGTGAGATGCCAGCTCCTTTCATTCAGTCAGTAGCTTCAAACATTTCTGGTATATGAAAAACATGTTTTTCAATGGCAAAAATCAATGAATATTGTAAATGCACAAACAGTAATATCTCCACATTGCAAGGTGCAATTCTGAAATTTTTTGCTTTTTCCTGCTAATCCTAGCATGATAAAGAAGATTCAAAGAGAGTGAGATGCCAGCTCCTTTCATTCAGTCAGTAGCTTCAAACATTTCTGGTATATGAAAAACATGTTTTTCAATGGCAAAAATCAATGAATATTGTAAATGCACAAACAGTAATATCTCCACATTGCACGGTGCAATTCTGAAATTTTTAGCTTTTTCCTGCTAATCCTAGCATGATAAAGAAGATTCAAAGAGAGTGAGATGCCAGCTCCTTTCATTCAGTCAGTAGCTTCAAACATTTCTGGTATATGAAAAACATGTTTTTCAATGGCAAAAATCAATGAATATTGTAAATGCACAAACAGTAATATCTCCACATTGCAAGGTGCAATTCTGAAATTTTTTGCTTTTTCCTGCTAATCCTAGCATGATAAAGAAGATTCAAAGAGAGTGAGATGCCAGCTCCTTTCATTCAGTCAGTAGCTTCAAACATTTCTGGTATATGAAAAACATGTTTTTCAATGGCAAAAATCAATGAATATTGTAAATGCACAAACAGTAATATCTCCACATTGCAAGGTGCAATTCTGAAATTTTTTGCTTTTTCCTGCTAATCCTAGCATGATAAAGAAGATTCAAAGAGAGTGAGATGCCAGCTCCTTTCATTCAGTCAGTAGCTTCAAACATTTCTGGTATATGAAAAACATGTTTTTCAATGGCAAAAATCAATGAATATTGTAAATGCACAAACAGTAATATCTCCACATTGCACGGTGCAATTCTGAAATTTTTTGCTTTTTCCTGCTAATCCTAGCATGATAAAGAAGATTCAAAGAGAGTGAGATGCCAGCTCCTTTCATTCAGTCAGTAGCTTCAAACATTTCTGGACGTTTTTCAATGGCAAAAATCAATGAATATTGTAAATGCACAAACAGTAATATCTCCACATTGCACGGTGCAATTCTGAAATTTTTAGCTTTTTCCTGTTAATCCTAGCATGATAAAGAAGATTCAAAGAGAGTGAGATGCCAGCTCCTTTCATTCAGTCAGTAGCTTCAAACATTTCTGGTATATGAAAAACATGTTTTTCAATGGCAAAAATCAATGAATATTGTAAATGCACAAACAGTAATATCTCCACATTGCAAGGTGCAATTCTGAAATTTTTTGCTTTTTCCTGCTAATCCTAGCATGATAAAGAAGATTCAAAGAGAGTGAGATGCCAGCTCCTTTCATTCAGTCAGTAGCTTCAAACATTTCTGGTATATGAAAAACATGTTTTTCAATGGCAAAAATCAATGAATATTGTAAATGCACAAACAGTAATATCTCCACATTGCACGGTGCAATTCTGAAATTTTTTGCTTTTTCCTGCTAATCCTAGCATGATAAAGAAGATTCAAAGAGAGTGAGATGCCAGCTCCTTTCATTCAGTCAGTAGCTTCAAACATTTCTGGACGTTTTTCAATGGCAAAAATCAATGAATATTGTAAATGCACAAACAGTAATATCTCCACATTGCAAGGTGCAATTCTGAAATTTTTTGCTTTTTCCTGCTAATCCTAGCATGATAAAGAAGATTCAAAGAGAGTGAGATGCCAGCTCCTTTCATTCAGTCAGTAGCTTCAAACATTTCTGGTATATGAAAAACATGTTTTTCAATGGCAAAAATCAATGAATATTGTAAATGCACAAACAGTAATATCTCCACATTGCACGGTGCAATTCTGAAATTTTTAGCTTTTTCCTGTTAATCCTAGCATGATAAAGAAGATTCAAAGAGAGTGAGATGCCAGCTCCTTTCATTCAGTCAGTAGCTTCAAACATTTCTGGTATATGAAAAACATGTTTTTCAATGGCAAAAATCAATGAATATTGTAAATGCACAAACAGTAATATCTCCACATTGCACGGTGCAATTCTGAAATTTTTTGCTTTTTCCTGCTAATCCTAGCATGATAAAGAAGATTCAAAGAGAGTGAGATGCCAGCTCCTTTCATTCAGTCAGTAGCTTCAAACATTTCTGGACGTTTTTCAATGGCAAAAATCAATGAATATTGTAAATGCACAAACAGTAATATCTCCACATTGCACGGTGCAATTCTGAAATTTTTTGCTTTTTCCTGCTAATCCTAGCATGATAAAGAAGATTCAAAGAGAGTGAGATGCCAGCTCCTTTCATTCAGTCAGTAGCTTCAAACATTTCTGGTATATGAAAAACATGTTTTTCAATGGCAAAAATCAATGAATATTGTAAATGCACAAACAGTAATATCTCCACATTGCACGGTGCAATTCTGAAATTTTTTGCTTTTTCCTGCTAATCCTAGCATGATAAAGAAGATTCAAAGAGAGTGAGATGCCAGCTCCTTTCATTCAGTCAGTAGCTTCAAACATTTCTGGTATATGAAAAACATGTTTTTCAATGGCAAAAATCAATGAATATTGTAAATGCACAAACAGTAATATCTCCACATTGCAAGGTGCAATTCTGAAATTTTTAGCTTTTTCCTGTTAGTCCTAGCATGATAAAGAAGATTCAAAGAGAGTGAGATGCCAGCTCCTTTCATTCAGTCAGTAGCTTCAAACATTTCTGGTATATGAAAAACATGTTTTTCAATGGCAAAAATCAATGAATATTGTAAATGCACAAACAGTAATATCTCCACATTGCAAGGTGCAATTCTGAAATTTTTAGCTTTTTCCTGTTAATCCTAGCATGATAAAGAAGATTCAAAGAGAGTGAGATGCCAGCTCCTTTCATTCAGTCAGTAGCTTCAAACATTTCTGGACGTTTTTCAATGGCAAAAATCAATGAATATTGTAAATGCACAAACAGTAATATCTCCACATTGCAAGGTGCAATTCTGAAATTTTTAGCTTTTTCCTGCTAATCCTAGCATGATAAAGAAGATTCAAAGAGAGTGAGATGCCAGCTCCTTTCATTCAGTCAGTAGCTTCAAACATTTCTGGTATATGAAAAACATGTTTTTCAATGGCAAAAATCAATGAATATTGTAAATGCACAAACAGTAATATCTCCACATTGCAAGGTGCAATTCTGAAATTTTTAGCTTTTTCCTGTTAATCCTAGCATGATAAAGAAGATTCAAAGAGAGTGAGATGCCAGCTCCTTTCATTCAGTCAGTAGCTTCAAACATTTCTGGTATATGAAAAACATGTTTTTCAATGGCAAAAATCAATGAATATTGTAAATGCACAAACAGTAATATCTCCACATTGCAAGGTGCAATTCTGAAATTTTTAGCTTTTTCCTGTTAATCCTAGCATGATAAAGAAGATTCAAAGAGAGTGAGATGCCAGCTCCTTTCATTCAGTCAGTAGCTTCAAACATTTCTGGACGTTTTTCAATGGCAAAAATCAATGAATATTGTAAATGCACAAACAGTAATATCTCCACATTGCAAGGTGCAATTCTGAAATTTTTAGCTTTTTCCTGCTAATCCTAGCATGATAAAGAAGATTCAAAGAGAGTGAGATGCCAGCTCCTTTCATTCAGTCAGTAGCTTCAAACATTTCTGGTATATGAAAAACATGTTTTTCAATGGCAAAAATCAATGAATATTGTAAATGCACAAACAGTAATATCTCCACATTGCACGGTGCAATTCTGAAATTTTTAGCTTTTTCCTGTTAATCCTAGCATGATAAAGAAGATTCAAAGAGAGTGAGATGCCAGCTCCTTTCATTCAGTCAGTAGCTTCAAACATTTCTGGTATATGAAAAACATGTTTTTCAATGGCAAAAATCAATGAATATTGTAAATGCACAAACAGTAATATCTCCACATTGCACGGTGCAATTCTGAAATTTTTAGCTTTTTCCTGTTAATCCTAGCATGATAAAGAAGATTCAAAGAGAGTGAGATGCCAGCTCCTTTCATTCAGTCAGTAGCTTCAAACATTTCTGGTATATGAAAAACATGTTTTTCAATGGCAAAAATCAATGAATATTGTAAATGCACAAACAGTAATATCTCCACATTGCAAGGTGCAATTCTGAAATTTTTTGCTTTTTCCTGCTAATCCTAGCATGATAAAGAAGATTCAAAGAGAGTGAGATGCCAGCTCCTTTCATTCAGTCAGTAGCTTCAAACATTTCTGGTATATGAAAAACATGTTTTTCAATGGCAAAAATCAATGAATATTGTAAATGCACAAACAGTAATATCTCCACATTGCAAGGTGCAATTCTGAAATTTTTTGCTTTTTCCTGTTAATCCTAGCATGATAAAGAAGATTCAAAGAGAGTGAGTTGCCAGCTCCTTTCATTCAGTCAGTAGCTTCAAACATTTCTGGACGTTTTTCAATGGCAAAAATCAATGAATATTGTAAATGCACAAACAGTAATATCTCCACATTGCAAGGTGCAATTCTGAAATTTTTTGCTTTTTCCTGTTAATCCTAGCATGATAAAGAAGATTCAAAGAGAGTGAGATGCCAGCTCCTTTCATTCAGTCAGTAGCTTCAAACATTTCTGGTATATGAAAAACATGTTTTTCAATGGCAAAAATCAATGAATATTGTAAATGCACAAACAGTAATATCTCCACATTGCACGGTGCAATTCTGAAATTTTTAGCTTATTCCTGCTAATCCTAGCATGATAAAGAAGATTCAAAGAGAGTGAGATGCCAGCTCCTTTCATTCAGTCAGTAGCTTCAAACATTTCTGGTATATGAAAAACATGTTTTTCAATGGCAAAAATCAATGAATATTGTAAATGCACAAACAGTAATATCTCCACATTGCAAGGTGCAATTCTGAAATTTTTTGCTTTTTCCTGTTAATCCTAGCATGATAAAGAAGATTCAAAGAGAGTGAGATGCCAGCTCCTTTCATTCAGTCAGTAGCTTCAAACATTTCTGGTATATGAAAAACATGTTTTTCAATGGCAAAAATCAATGAATATTGTAAATGCACAAACAGTAATATCTCCACATTGCAAGGTGCAATTCTGAAATTTTTAGCTTTTTCCTGTTAATCCTAGCATGATAAAGAAGATTCAAAGAGAGTGAGATGCCAGCTCCTTTCATTCAGTCAGTAGCTTCAAACATTTCTGGACGTTTTTCAATGGCAAAAATCAATGAATATTGTAAATGCACAAACAGTAATATCTCCACATTGCACGGTGCAATTCTGAAATTTTTTGCTTTTTCCTGCTAATCCTAGCATGATAAAGAAGATTCAAAGAGAGTGAGATGCCAGCTCCTTTCATTCAGTCAGTAGCTTCAAACATTTCTGGTATATGAAAAACATGTTTTTCAATGGCAAAAATCAATGAATATTGTAAATGCACAAACAGTAATATCTCCACATTGCAAGGTGCAATTCTGAAATTTTTTGCTTTTTCCTGTTAATCCTAGCATGATAAAGAAGATTCAAAGAGAGTGAGATGCCAGCTCCTTTCATTCAGTCAGTAGCTTCAAACATTTCTGGTATATGAAAAACATGTTTTTCAATGGCAAAAATCAATGAATATTGTAAATGCACAAACAGTAATATCTCCACATTGCACGGTGCAATTCTGAAATTTTTAGCTTATTCCTGCTAATCCTAGCATGATAAAGAAGATTCAAAGAGAGTGAGATGCCAGCTCCTTTCATTCAGTCAGTAGCTTCAAACATTTCTGGTATATGAAAAACATGTTTTTCAATGGCAAAAATCAATGAATATTGTAAATGCACAAACAGTAATATCTCCACATTGCAAGGTGCAATTCTGAAATTTTTTGCTTTTTCCTGTTAATCCTAGCATGATAAAGAAGATTCAAAGAGAGTGAGATGCCAGCTCCTTTCATTCAGTCAGTAGCTTCAAACATTTCTGGTATATGAAAAACATGTTTTTCAATGGCAAAAATCAATGAATATTGTAAATGCACAAACAGTAATATCTCCACATTGCACGGTGCAATTCTGAAATTTTTAGCTTTTTCCTGCTAATCCTAGCATGATAAAGAAGATTCAAAGAGAGTGAGATGCCAGCTCCTTTCATTCAGTCAGTAGCTTCAAACATTTCTGGTATATGAAAAACATGTTTTTCAATGGCAAAAATCAATGAATATTGTAAATGCACAAACAGTAATATCTCCACATTGCAAGGTGCAATTCTGAAATTTTTTGCTTTTTCCTGCTAATCCTAGCATGATAAAGAAGATTCAAAGAGAGTGAGATGCCAGCTCCTTTCATTCAGTCAGTAGCTTCAAACATTTCTGGACGTTTTTCAATGGCAAAAATCAATGAATATTGTAAATGCACAAACAGTAATATCTCCACATTGCAAGGTGCAATTCTGAAATTTTTAGCTTTTTCCTGTTAATCCTAGCATGATAAAGAAGATTCAAAGAGAGTGAGATGCCAGCTCCTTTCATTCAGTCAGTAGCTTCAAACATTTCTGGTATATGAAAAACATGTTTTTCAATGGCAAAAATCAATGAATATTGTAAATGCACAAACAGTAATATCTCCACATTGCACGGTGCAATTCTGAAATTTTTAGCTTTTTCCTGCTAATCCTAGCATGATAAAGAAGATTCAAAGAGAGTGAGATGCCAGCTCCTTTCATTCAGTCAGTAGCTTCAAACATTTCTGGTATATGAAAAACATGTTTTTCAATGGCAAAAATCAATGAATATTGTAAATGCACAAACAGTAATATCTCCACATTGCACGGTGCAATTCTGAAATTTTTTGCTTTTTCCTGCTAATCCTAGCATGATAAAGAAGATTCAAAGAGAGTGAGATGCCAGCTCCTTTCATTCAGTCAGTAGCTTCAAACATTTCTGGTATATGAAAAACATGTTTTTCAATGGCAAAAATCAATGAATATTGTAAATGCACAAACAGTAATATCTCCACATTGCACGGTGCAATTCTGAAATTTTTTGCTTTTTCCTGCTAATCCTAGCATGATAAAGAAGATTCAAAGAGAGTGAGATGCCAGCTCCTTTCATTCAGTCAGTAGCTTCAAACATTTCTGGTATATGAAAAACATGTTTTTCAATGGCAAAAATCAATGAATATTGTAAATGCACAAACAGTAATATCTCCACATTGCAAGGTGCAATTCTGAAATTTTTTGCTTTTTCCTGCTAATCCTAGCATGATAAAGAAGATTCAAAGAGAGTGAGATGCCAGCTCCTTTCATTCAGTCAGTAGCTTCAAACATTTCTGGTATATGAAAAACATGTTTTTCAATGGCAAAAATCAATGAATATTGTAAATGCACAAACAGTAATATCTCCACATTGCACGGTGCAATTCTGAAATTTTTAGCTTTTTCCTGCTAATCCTAGCATGATAAAGAAGATTCAAAGAGAGTGAGATGCCAGCTCCTTTCATTCAGTCAGTAGCTTCAAACATTTCTGGTATATGAAAAACATGTTTTTCAATGGCAAAAATCAATGAATATTGTAAATGCACAAACAGTAATATCTCCACATTGCAAGGTGCAATTCTGAAATTTTTTGCTTTTTCCTGCTAATCCTAGCATGATAAAGAAGATTCAAAGAGAGTGAGATGCCAGCTCCTTTCATTCAGTCAGTAGCTTCAAACATTTCTGGTATATGAAAAACATGTTTTTCAATGGCAAAAATCAATGAATATTGTAAATGCACAAACAGTAATATCTCCACATTGCAAGGTGCAATTCTGAAATTTTTAGCTTTTTCCTGTTAATCCTAGCATGATAAAGAAGATTCAAAGAGAGTGAGATGCCAGCTCCTTTCATTCAGTCAGTAGCTTCAAACATTTCTGGACGTTTTTCAATGGCAAAAATCAATGAATATTGTAAATGCACAAACAGTAATATCTCCACATTGCAAGGTGCAATTCTGAAATTTTTAGCTTTTTCCTGCTAATCCTAGCATGATAAAGAAGATTCAAAGAGAGTGAGATGCCAGCTCCTTTCATTCAGTCAGTAGCTTCAAACATTTCTGGTATATGAAAAACATGTTTTTCAATGGCAAAAATCAATGAATATTGTAAATGCACAAACAGTAATATCTCCACATTGCAAGGTGCAATTCTGAAATTTTTAGCTTTTTCCTGTTAATCCTAGCATGATAAAGAAGATTCAAAGAGAGTGAGATGCCAGCTCCTTTCATTCAGTCAGTAGCTTCAAACATTTCTGGTATATGAAAAACATGTTTTTCAATGGCAAAAATCAATGAATATTGTAAATGCACAAACAGTAATATCTCCACATTGCAAGGTGCAATTCTGAAATTTTTAGCTTTTTCCTGTTAATCCTAGCATGATAAAGAAGATTCAAAGAGAGTGAGATGCCAGCTCCTTTCATTCAGTCAGTAGCTTCAAACATTTCTGGACGTTTTTCAATGGCAAAAATCAATGAATATTGTAAATGCACAAACAGTAATATCTCCACATTGCAAGGTGCAATTCTGAAATTTTTAGCTTTTTCCTGCTAATCCTAGCATGATAAAGAAGATTCAAAGAGAGTGAGATGCCAGCTCCTTTCATTCAGTCAGTAGCTTCAAACATTTCTGGTATATGAAAAACATGTTTTTCAATGGCAAAAATCAATGAATATTGTAAATGCACAAACAGTAATATCTCCACATTGCACGGTGCAATTCTGAAATTTTTAGCTTTTTCCTGTTAATCCTAGCATGATAAAGAAGATTCAAAGAGACTGAGATGCCAGCTCCTTTCATTCAGTCAGTAGCTTCAAACATTTCTGGTATATGAAAAACATGTTTTTCAATGGCAAAAATCAATGAATATTGTAAATGCACAAACAGTAATATCTCCACATTGCACGGTGCAATTCTGAAATTTTTAGCTTTTTCCTGTTAATCCTAGCATGATAAAGAAGATTCAAAGAGAGTGAGATGCCAGCTCCTTTCATTCAGTCAGTAGCTTCAAACATTTCTGGTATATGAAAAACATGTTTTTCAATGGCAAAAATCAATGAATATTGTAAATGCACAAACAGTAATATCTCCACATTGCAAGGTGCAATTCTGAAATTTTTTGCTTTTTCCTGCTAATCCTAGCATGATAAAGAAGATTCAAAGAGAGTGAGATGCCAGCTCCTTTCATTCAGTCAGTAGCTTCAAACATTTCTGGTATATGAAAAACATGTTTTTCAATGGCAAAAATCAATGAATATTGTAAATGCACAAACAGTAATATCTCCACATTGCAAGGTGCAATTCTGAAATTTTTTGCTTTTTCCTGTTAATCCTAGCATGATAAAGAAGATTCAAAGAGAGTGAGATGCCAGCTCCTTTCATTCAGTCAGTAGCTTCAAACATTTCTGGACGTTTTTCAATGGCAAAAATCAATGAATATTGTAAATGCACAAACAGTAATATCTCCACATTGCAAGGTGCAATTCTGAAATTTTTTGCTTTTTCCTGTTAATCCTAGCATGATAAAGAAGATTCAAAGAGAGTGAGATGCCAGCTCCTTTCATTCAGTCAGTAGCTTCAAACATTTCTGGTATATGAAAAACATGTTTTTCAATGGCAAAAATCAATGAATATTGTAAATGCACAAACAGTAATATCTCCACATTGCACGGTGCAATTCTGAAATTTTTAGCTTATTCCTGCTAATCCTAGCATGATAAAGAAGATTCAAAGAGAGTGAGATGCCAGCTCCTTTCATTCAGTCAGTAGCTTCAAACATTTCTGGTATATGAAAAACATGTTTTTCAATGGCAAAAATCAATGAATATTGTAAATGCACAAACAGTAATATCTCCACATTGCAAGGTGCAATTCTGAAATTTTTTGCTTTTTCCTGTTAATCCTAGCATGATAAAGAAGATTCAAAGAGAGTGAGATGCCAGCTCCTTTCATTCAGTCAGTAGCTTCAAACATTTCTGGTATATGAAAAACATGTTTTTCAATGGCAAAAATCAATGAATATTGTAAATGCACAAACAGTAATATCTCCACATTGCAAGGTGCAATTCTGAAATTTTTAGCTTTTTCCTGTTAATCCTAGCATGATAAAGAAGATTCAAAGAGAGTGAGATGCCAGCTCCTTTCATTCAGTCAGTAGCTTCAAACATTTCTGGACATTTTTCAATGGCAAAAATCAATGAATATTGTAAATGCACAAACAGTAATATCTCCACATTGCACGGTGCAATTCTGAAATTTTTTGCTTTTTCCTGCTAATCCTAGCATGATAAAGAAGATTCAAAGAGAGTGAGATGCCAGCTCCTTTCATTCAGTCAGTAGCTTCAAACATTTCTGGTATATGAAAAACATGTTTTTCAATGGCAAAAATCAATGAATATTGTAAATGCACAAACAGTAATATCTCCACATTGCAAGGTGCAATTCTGAAATTTTTTGCTTT
>NW_027371477.1:0-26940 GCF_046119375.1 Phyllobates terribilis
CTAAGAGGAGCAGGAAAAAGCAAAAAATTTCAGAATTGCACCTTGCAATGTGGAGAAATTACTGTTTGTGCATTTACAATATTCATTGATTTTTACCATTGAAAAACGTCCAGAAATGATTGAAGCTACTGACTGAATGAAAGTAGCTGGCATCTCACTCTCTTTGAATCTTCTTTATCATGCTAAGAGGAGCAGGAAAAAGCAAAAAATTTCAGACTTGCACCTTGCAATGCGGAGAAATTACTGTTTGTGCATTTACAATATTCATTGATTTTTGCCATTGAAAAACATTATGTTATTCATATACCAGAAATGTTTGAAGCTACTGACTGAATGAAAGTAGCTGGCATCTCACTCTCTTTGAATCTTCTTTATCATGCTAAGAGGAGCAGGAAAAACCAAAAAATTTCAGAATTGCACCTTGCAATGCGGAGAAATTACTGTTTGTGCATTTACAATATTCATTGATTTTTGCCATTGAAAAACGTCCAGAAATGATTGAAGCTACTGACTGAATGAAAGGAGCTGGCATCTCACTCTCTTTGAATCTTCTTTATCATGCTAAGAGGAGCAGGAAAAAGCAAAAAATTTCAGAATTGCACCTTGCAATGCGGAGAAATTACTGTTTGTGCATTTACAATATTCATTGATTTTTGCCATTGAAAAACATCATGTTATTCATATACCAGAAATGATTGAAGCTACTGACTGAATGAAAGGAGCTGGCATCTCACTCTCTTTGAATCTTCTTTATCATGCTAAGAGGAGCAGGAAAAAGTAAAAAATTTCAGAATTGCACCTTGCTATGCGGAGAAATTACTGTTTGTGCATTTATAATATTCAATGATTTTTGCCATTGAAAAACGTCCAGAAATGATTGAAGCTACTGACTGAACGAAAGGAGCTGGCATCTCACTCTCTTTGAATCTTCTTTATCATGCTAAGAGGAGCAGGAAAAAGCAAAAAATTTCAGAATTGCACCTTGCAATGCAGAGAAATTACTGTTTGTGCATTTACAATATTCATTGATTTTTGCCATTGAAAAACGTCCAGAAATGATTGAAGCTACTGACTGAATGAAAGGAGCTGGCATCTCACTCTCTTTGAATATTCTTTATCATGCTAAGAGGAGCAGGAAAAAGCAAAAAATTTCAGAATTGCACCTTGCAATGCGGAGAAATTACTGTTTGTGCATTTACAATATTCATTGATTTTTGCCATTGAAAAACATCATGTTATTCATATACCAGAAATGTTTGAAGCTACTGACTGAATGAAAGGAGCTGACATCTCACTCTCTTTGAATCTTCTTTATCATGCTAAGAGGAGCAGGAAAAAGCAAAAAATTTCAGAATTGCACCTTGCAATGCAGAGAAATTACTGTTTGTGCATTTACAATATTCATTGATTTTTGCCATTGAAAAACGTCCAGAAATGATTGAAGCTACTGACTGAATGAAAGGAGCTGGCATCTCACTCTCTTTGAATCTTCTTTATCATGCTAAGAGGAGCAGGAAAAAGCAAAAAATTTCAGAATTGCACCTTGCAATGCGGAGAAATTACTGTTTGTGCATTTACAATATTCATTGATTTTTGCCATTGAAAAACATCATGTTATTCATATACCAGAAATGTTTGAAGCTACTGACTGAATGAAAGGAGCTGGCATCTCACTCTCTTTGAATCTTCTTTATCATGCTAAGAGGAGCAGGAAAAAGCAAAAAATTTCAGAATTGCACCTTGCAATGTGGAGAAATTACTGTTTGTGCATTTACAATATTCATTGATTTTTACCATTGAAAAACGTCCAGAAATGATTGAAGCTACTGACTGAATGAAAGTAGCTGGCATCTCACTCTCTTTGAATCTTCTTTATCATGCTAAGAGGAGCAGGAAAAAGCAAAAAATTTCAGACTTGCACCTTGCAATGCGGAGAAATTACTGTTTGTGCATTTACAATATTCATTGATTTTTGCCATTGAAAAACGTCCAGAAATGATTGAAGGTACTGACTGAATGAAAGGAGCTGGCATCTCACTCTCTTTGAATCTTCTTTATCATGCTAAGAGGAGCAGGAAAAAGTAAAAAATTTCAGAATTGCACCTTGCTATGCGGAGAAATTACTGTTTGTGCATTTATAATATTCAATGATTTTTGCCATTGAAAAACGTCCAGAAATGATTGAAGCTACTGACTGAACGAAAGGAGCTGGCATCTCACTCTCTTTGAATCTTCTTTATCATGCTAAGAGGAGCAGGAAAAAGCAAAAAATTTCAGAATTGCACCTTGCAATGCAGAGAAATTACTGTTTGTGCATTTACAATATTCATTGATTTTTGCCATTGAAAAACGTCCAGAAATGATTGAAGCTACTGACTGAATGAAAGGAGCTGGCATCTCACTCTCTTTGAATATTCTTTATCATGCTAAGAGGAGCAGGAAAAAGCAAAAAATTTCAGAATTGCACCTTGCAATGCGGAGAAATTACTGTTTGTGCATTTACAATATTCATTGATTTTTGCCATTGAAAAACATCATGTTATTCATATACCAGAAATGTTTGAAGCTACTGACTGAATGAAAGGAGCTGACATCTCACTCTCTTTGAATCTTCTTTATCATGCTAAGAGGAGCAGGAAAAAGCAAAAAATTTCAGAATTGCACCTTGCAATGCAGAGAAATTACTGTTTGTGCATTTACAATATTCATTGATTTTTGCCATTGAAAAACGTCCAGAAATGATTGAAGCTACTGACTGAATGAAAGGAGCTGGCATCTCACTCTCTTTGAATCTTCTTTATCATGCTAAGAGGAGCAGGAAAAAGCAAAAAATTTCAGAATTGCACCTTGCAATGCGGAGAAATTACTGTTTGTGCATTTACAATATTCATTGATTTTTGCCATTGAAAAACATGTTATTCATATACCAGAAATGTTTGAAGCTACTGACTGAATGAAAGGAGCTGGCACCTCACTCTCTTTGAATCTTCTTTATCATGCTAAGAGGAGCGGGAAAAAGCAAAAAATTTCAGAATTGCACCTTGCAATGCGGAGAAATTACTGTTTGTGCATTTACAATATTCATTGATTTTTGCCATTGAAAAACGTCCAGAAATGATTGAAGGTACTGACTGAATGAAAGGAGCTGGCATCTCACTCTCTTTGAATCTTCTTTATCATGCTAAGAGGAGCAGGAAAAAGCAAAAAATTTCAGAATTGCACCTTGCAATGCGGAGAAATTACTGTTTGTGCATTTACAATATTCATTGATTTTTGCCATTGAAAAACATCCAGAAATGATTGAAGCTACTGACTGAATGAAAGGAGCTGGCATCTCACTCTCTTTGAATGTTCTTTATCATGCTAAGAGGAGCAGGAAAAAGCAAAAAATTTCAGAATTGCACCTTGCAATGCGGAGAAATTACTGTTTGTGCATTTACAATATTCATTGATTTTTGCCATTGAAAAACATCATGTTATTCATATACCAGAAATGTTTGAAGCTACTGACTGAATGAAAGGAGCTGGCATCTCACTCTCTTTGAATCTTCTTTATCATGCTAAGAGGAGCAGGAAAAAGCAAAAAATTTCAGAATTGCACCTTGCAATGTGGAGAAATTACTGTTTGTGCATTTACAATATTCATTGATTTTTACCATTGAAAAACGTCCAGAAATGATTGAAGCTACTGACTGAATGAAAGTAGCTGGCATCTCACTCTCTTTGAATCTTCTTTATCATGCTAAGAGGAGCAGGAAAAAGCAAAAAATTTCAGACTTGCACCTTGCAATGCGGAGAAATTACTGTTTGTGCATTTACAATATTCATTGATTTTTGCCATTGAAAAACATTATGTTATTCATATACCAGAAATGTTTGAAGCTACTGACTGAATGAAAGTAGCTGGCATCTCACTCTCTTTGAATCTTCTTTATCATGCTAAGAGGAGCAGGAAAAACCAAAAAATTTCAGAATTGCACCTTGCAATGCGGAGAAATTACTGTTTGTGCATTTACAATATTCATTGATTTTTGCCATTGAAAAACGTCCAGAAATGATTGAAGCTACTGACTGAATGAAAGGAGCTGGCATCTCACTCTCTTTGAATCTTCTTTATCATGCTAAGAGGAGCAGGAAAAAGCAAAAAATTTCAGAATTGCACCTTGCAATGCGGAGAAATTACTGTTTGTGCATTTACAATATTCATTGATTTTTGCCATTGAAAAACATCATGTTATTCATATACCAGAAATGATTGAAGCTACTGACTGAATGAAAGGAGCTGGCATCTCACTCTCTTTGAATCTTCTTTATCATGCTAAGAGGAGCAGGAAAAAGTAAAAAATTTCAGAATTGCACCTTGCTATGCGGAGAAATTACTGTTTGTGCATTTATAATATTCAATGATTTTTGCCATTGAAAAACGTCCAGAAATGATTGAAGCTACTGACTGAACGAAAGGAGCTGGCATCTCACTCTCTTTGAATCTTCTTTATCATGCTAAGAGGAGCAGGAAAAAGCAAAAAATTTCAGAATTGCACCTTGCAATGCAGAGAAATTACTGTTTGTGCATTTACAATATTCATTGATTTTTGCCATTGAAAAACGTCCAGAAATGATTGAAGCTACTGACTGAATGAAAGGAGCTGGCATCTCACTCTCTTTGAATCTTCTTTATCATGCTAAGAGGAGCAGGAAAAAGCAAAAAATTTCAGACTTGCACCTTGCAATGCGGAGAAATTACTGTTTGTGCATTTACAATATTCATTGATTTTTGCCATTGAAAAACATTATGTTATTCATATACCAGAAATGTTTGAAGCTACTGACTGAATGAAAGGAGCTGGCATCTCACTCTCTTTGAATCTTCTTTATCATGCTAAGAGGAGCAGGAAAAACCAAAAAATTTCAGAATTGCACCTTGCAATGCAGAGAAATTACTGTTTGTGCATTTACAATATTCATTGATTTTTGCCATTGAAAAACGTCCAGAAATGATTGAAGCTACTGACTGAATGAAAGGAGCTGGCATCTCACTCTCTTTGAATCTTCTTTATCATGCTAAGAGGAGCAGGAAAAAGCAAAAAATTTCAGAATTGCACCTTGCAATGCGGAGAAATTACTGTTTGTGCATTTACAATATTCATTGATTTTTGCCATTGAAAAACATCATGTTATTCATATACCAGAAATGATTGAAGCTACTGACTGAATGAAAGGAGCTGGCATCTCACTCTCTTTGAATCTTCTTTATCATGCTAAGAGGAGCAGGAAAAAGTAAAAAATTTCAGAATTGCACCTTGCTATGCGGAGAAATTACTGTTTGTGCATTTATAATATTCAATGATTTTTGCCATTGAAAAACGTCCAGAAATGATTGAAGCTACTGACTGAACGAAAGGAGCTGGCATCTCACTCTCTTTGAATCTTCTTTATCATGCTAAGAGGAGCAGGAAAAAGCAAAAAATTTCAGAATTGCACCTTGCAATGCAGAGAAATTACTGTTTGTGCATTTACAATATTCATTGATTTTTGCCATTGAAAAACGTCCAGAAATGATTGAAGCTACTGACTGAATGAAAGGAGCTGGCATCTCACTCTCTTTGAATATTCTTTATCATGCTAAGAGGAGCAGGAAAAAGCAAAAAATTTCAGAATTGCACCTTGCAATGCGGAGAAATTACTGTTTGTGCATTTACAATATTCATTGATTTTTGCCATTGAAAAACATCATGTTATTCATATACCAGAAATGTTTGAAGCTACTGACTGAATGAAAGGAGCTGACATCTCACTCTCTTTGAATCTTCTTTATCATGCTAAGAGGAGCAGGAAAAAGCAAAAAATTTCAGAATTGCACCTTGCAATGCAGAGAAATTACTGTTTGTGCATTTACAATATTCATTGATTTTTGCCATTGAAAAACGTCCAGAAATGATTGAAGCTACTGACTGAATGAAAGGAGCTGGCATCTCACTCTCTTTGAATCTTCTTTATCATGCTAAGAGGAGCAGGAAAAAGCAAAAAATTTCAGAATTGCACCTTGCAATGCGGAGAAATTACTGTTTGTGCATTTACAATATTCATTGATTTTTGCCATTGAAAAACATCATGTTATTCATATACCAGAAATGTTTGAAGCTACTGACTGAATGAAAGGAGCTGGCATCTCACTCTCTTTGAATCTTCTTTATCATGCTAAGAGGAGCAGGAAAAAGCAAAAAATTTCAGAATTGCACCTTGCAATGTGGAGAAATTACTGTTTGTGCATTTACAATATTCATTGATTTTTACCATTGAAAAACGTCCAGAAATGATTGAAGCTACTGACTGAATGAAAGTAGCTGGCATCTCACTCTCTTTGAATCTTCTTTATCATGCTAAGAGGAGCAGGAAAAAGCAAAAAATTTCAGACTTGCACCTTGCAATGCGGAGAAATTACTGTTTGTGCATTTACAATATTCATTGATTTTTGCCATTGAAAAACGTCCAGAAATGATTGAAGGTACTGACTGAATGAAAGGAGCTGGAATCTCACTCTCTTTGAATCTTCTTTATCATGCTAAGAGGAGCAGGAAAAAGTAAAAAATTTCAGAATTGCACCTTGCTATGCGGAGAAATTACTGTTTGTGCATTTATAATATTCAATGATTTTTGCCATTGAAAAACGTCCAGAAATGATTGAAGCTACTGACTGAACGAAAGGAGCTGGCATCTCACTCTCTTTGAATCTTCTTTATCATGCTAAGAGGAGCAGGAAAAAGCAAAAAATTTCAGAATTGCACCTTGCAATGCAGAGAAATTACTGTTTGTGCATTTACAATATTCATTGATTTTTGCCATTGAAAAACGTCCAGAAATGATTGAAGCTACTGACTGAATGAAAGGA
The DNA here is from genome assembly GCF_046119375.1 of Phyllobates terribilis. Taxonomy (NCBI): domain Eukaryota; kingdom Metazoa; phylum Chordata; class Amphibia; order Anura; family Dendrobatidae; genus Phyllobates; species Phyllobates terribilis. Next base: position 6,890 of record NW_027371477.1, read on the forward strand.
GCTGGCATCTCACTCTCTTTGAATATTCTTTATCATGCTAAGAGGAGCAGGAAAAAGCAAAAAATTTCAGAATTGCACCTTGCAATGCGGAGAAATTACTGTTTGTGCATTTACAATATTCATTGATTTTTGCCATTGAAAAACATCATGTTATTCATATACCAGAAATGTTTGAAGCTACTGACTGAATGAAAGGAGCTGACATCTCACTCTCTTTGAATCTTCTTTATCATGCTAAGAGGAGCAGGAAAAAGCAAAAAATTTCAGAATTGCACCTTGCAATGCAGAGAAATTACTGTTTGTGCATTTACAATATTCATTGATTTTTGCCATTGAAAAACGTCCAGAAATGATTGAAGCTACTGACTGAATGAAAGGAGCTGGCATCTCACTCTCTTTGAATCTTCTTTATCATGCTAAGAGGAGCAGGAAAAAGCAAAAAATTTCAGAATTGCACCTTGCAATGCGGAGAAATTACTGTTTGTGCATTTACAATATTCATTGATTTTTGCCATTGAAAAACATCATGTTATTCATATACCAGAAATGTTTGAAGCTACTGACTGAATGAAAGGAGCTGGCATCTCACTCTCTTTGAATCTTCTTTATCATGCTAAGAGGAGCAGGAAAAAGCAAAAAATTTCAGAATTGCACCTTGCAATGTGGAGAAATTACTGTTTGTGCATTTACAATATTCATTGATTTTTACCATTGAAAAACGTCCAGAAATGATTGAAGCTACTGACTGAATGAAAGTAGCTGGCATCTCACTCTCTTTGAATCTTCTTTATCATGCTAAGAGGAGCAGGAAAAAGCAAAAAATTTCAGACTTGCACCTTGCAATGCGGAGAAATTACTGTTTGTGCATTTACAATATTCATTGATTTTTGCCATTGAAAAACGTCCAGAAATGATTGAAGGTACTGACTGAATGAAAGGAGCTGGCATCTCACTCTCTTTGAATCTTCTTTATCATGCTAAGAGGAGCAGGAAAAAGCAAAAAATTTCAGAATTGCACCTTGCAATGCGGAGAAATTACTGTTTGTGCATTTACAATATTCATTGATTTTTGCCACTGAAAAACGTCCAGAAATGATTGAAGCTACTGACTGAATGAAAGGAGCTGGCATCTCACTCTCTTTGAATCTTCTTTAACATGCTAAGAGGAGCAGGAAAAAGCAAAAAATTTCAGAATTGCACCTTGCAATGCGGAGAAATTACAGTTTGTGCATTTACAATATTCATTGATTTTTGCCATTGAAAAACATCCAGAAATGATTGAAGCTACTGACTGAATGAAAGGAGCTGGCATCTCACTCTCTTTGAATCTTCTTTATCATGCTAAGAGGAGCAGGAAAAAGCAAAAAATTTCAGAATTGCACCTTGCAATGCGGAGAAATTACTGTTTGTGCATTTACAATATTCATTGATTTTTGCCATTGAAAAACATCATGTTATTCATATACCAGAAATGTTTGAAGCTACTGACTGAATGAAAGGAGCTGGCATCTCACTCTCTTTGAATCTTCTTTATCATGCTAAGAGGAGCAGGAAAAAGCAAAAAATTTCAGAATTGCACCTTGCAATGTGGAGAAATTACTGTTTGTGCATTTACAATATTCATTGATTTTTACCATTGAAAAACGTCCAGAAATGATTGAAGCTACTGACTGAATGAAAGTAGCTGGCATCTCACTCTCTTTGAATCTTCTTTATCATGCTAAGAGGAGCAGGAAAAAGCAAAAAATTTCAGACTTGCACCTTGCAATGCGGAGAAATTACTGTTTGTGCATTTACAATATTCATTGATTTTTGCCATTGAAAAACATCATTTTATTCATATACCAGAAATGTTTGAAGCTACTGACTGAATGAAAGGAGCTGGCATCTCACTCTCTTTGAATCTTCTTTATCATGCTAAGAGGAGCAGGAAAAAGCAAAAAATTTCAGAATTGCACCTTGCAATGCGGAGAAATTACTGTTTGTGCATTTACAATATTCATTGATTTTTGCCATTGAAAAACATCATGTTATTCATATACCAGAAATGTTTGAAGCTACTGACTGAATGAAAGGAGCTGGCATCTCACTCTCTTTGAATCTTCTTTATCATGCTAAGAGGAGCAGGAAAAAGCAAAAAATTTCAGAATTGCACCTTGCAATGCGGAGAAATTACTGTTTGTGCATTTACAATATTCATTGATTTTTGCCATTGAAAAACGTCCAGAAATGATTGAAGCTACTGACTGAATGAAAGGAGCTGGCATCTCACTCTCTTTGAATCTTCTTTATCATGCTAAGAGGAGCAGGAAAAATCAAAAAATTTCAGAATTGCACCTTGCAATGCGGAGAAATTACTGTTTGTGCATTTACAATATTCATTGATTTTTGCCATTGAAAAACATGTTATTCATATACCAGAAATGTTTGAAGCTACTGACTGAATGAAAGGAGCTGGCACCTCACTCTCTTTGAATCTTCTTTATCATGCTAAGAGGAGCGGGAAAAAGCAAAAAATTTCAGAATTGCACCTTGCAATGCGGAGAAATTACTGTTTGTGCATTTACAATATTCATTGATTTTTGCCATTGAAAAACGTCCAGAAATGATTGAAGGTACTGACTGAATGAAAGGAGCTGGCATCTCACTCTCTTTGAATCTTCTTTATCATGCTAAGAGGAGCAGGAAAAAGCAAAAAATTTCAGAATTGCACCTTGCAATGCGGAGAAATTACTGTTTGTGCATTTACAATATTCATTGATTTTTGCCATTGAAAAACGTCCAGAAATGATTGAAGCTACTGACTGAATGAAAGGAGCTGGCATCTCACTCTCTTTGAATCTTCTTTATCATGCTAAGAGGAGCAGGAAAAAGCAAAAAATTTCAGAATTGCACCTTGCAATGCGGAGAAATTACAGTTTGTGCATTTACAATATTCATTGATTTTTGCCATTGAAAAACATCCAGAAATGATTGAAGCTACTGACTGAATGAAAGGAGCTGGCATCTCACTCTCTTTGAATGTTCTTTATCATGCTAAGAGGAGCAGGAAAAAGCAAAAAATTTCAGAATTGCACCTTGCAATGCGGAGAAATTACTGTTTGTGCATTTACAATATTCATTGATTTTTGCCATTGAAAAACATCATGTTATTCATATACCAGAAATGTTTGAAGCTACTGACTGAATGAAAGGAGCTGGCATCTCACTCTCTTTGAATCTTCTTTATCATGCTAAGAGGAGCAGGAAAAAGCAAAAAATTTCAGAATTGCACCTTGCAATGTGGAGAAATTACTGTTTGTGCATTTACAATATTCATTGATTTTTACCATTGAAAAACGTCCAGAAATGATTGAAGCTACTGACTGAATGAAAGTAGCTGGCATCTCACTCTCTTTGAATCTTCTTTATCATGCTAAGAGGAGCAGGAAAAAGCAAAAAATTTCAGACTTGCACCTTGCAATGCGGAGAAATTACTGTTTGTGCATTTACAATATTCATTGATTTTTGCCATTGAAAAACATTATGTTATTCATATACCAGAAATGTTTGAAGCTACTGACTGAATGAAAGTAGCTGGCATCTCACTCTCTTTGAATCTTCTTTATCATGCTAAGAGGAGCAGGAAAAAGCAAAAAATTTCAGAATTGCACCTTGCAATGCGGAGAAATTACTGTTTGTGCATTTACAATATTCATTGATTTTTGCCATTGAAAAACGTCCAGAAATGATTGAAGCTACTGACTGAATGAAAGGAGCTGGCATCTCACTCTCTTTGAATCTTCTTTATCATGCTAAGAGGAGCAGGAAAAAGCAAAAAATTTCAGAATTGCACCTTGCAATGCGGAGAAATTACTGTTTGTGCATTTACAATATTCATTGATTTTTGCCATTGAAAAACATCATGTTATTCATATACCAGAAATGATTGAAGCTACTGACTGAATGAAAGGAGCTGGCATCTCACTCTCTTTGAATATTCTTTATCATGCTAAGAGGAGCAGGAAAAAGCAAAAAATTTCAGAATTGCACCTTGCAATGCGGAGAAATTACTGTTTGTGCATTTACAATATTCATTGATTTTTGCCATTGAAAAACATCATGTTATTCATATACCAGAAATGTTTGAAGCTACTGACTGAATGAAAGGAGCTGGCATCTCACTCTCTTTGAATCTTCTTTATCATGCTAAGAGGAGCAGGAAAAAGCAAAAAATTTCAGAATTGCACCTTGCAATGCGGAGAAATTACTGTTTGTGCATTTACAATATTCATTGATTTTTGCCATTGAAAAACATCATGTTATTCATATACCAGAAATGTTTGAAGCTACTGACTGAATGAAAGGAGCTGGCATCTCACTCTCTTTGAATCTTCTTTATCATGCTAAGAGGAGCAGGAAAAAGCAAAAAATTTCAGAATTGCACCTTGCAATGTGGAGAAATTACTGTGCATTTACAATATTCATTGATTTTTACCATTGAAAAACGTCCAGAAATGATTGAAGCTACTGACTGAATGAAAGTAGCTGGCATCTCACTCTCTTTGAATCTTCTTTATCATGCTAAGAGGAGCAGGAAAAAGCAAAAAATTTCAGACTTGCACCTTGCAATGCGGAGAAATTACTGTTTGTGCATTTACAATATTCATTGATTTTTGACATTGAAAAACATCATGTTATTCATATACCAGAAATGTTTGAAGCTACTGACTGAATGAAAGGAGCTGGCATCTCACTCTCTTTGAATCTTCTTTATCATGCTAAGCGGAGCAGGAAAAAGCAAAAAATTTCAGAATTGCACCTTGCAATGCGGAGAAATTACTGTTTGTGCATTTACAATATTCATTGATTTTTGCCATTGAAAAACATGTTATTCATATACCAGAAATGTTTGAAGCTACTGACTGAATGAAAGGAGCTGGCACCTCATTCTCTTTGAATCTTCTTTATCATGCTAAGCGGAGCGGGAAAAAGCAAAAAAATTCAGAATTGCACCTTGCAATGCGGAGAAATTACTGTTTGTGCATTTACAATATTCATTGATTTTTGCCATTGAAAAACGTCCAGAAATGATTGAAGCTACTGACTGAATGAAAGGAGCTGGCATCTCACTCTCTTTGAATCTTCTTTATCATGCTAAGAGGAGCAGGAAAAAGTAAAAAATTTCAGAATTGCACCTTGCAATGCGGAGAAATTACAGTTTGTGCATTTACAATATTCATTGATTTTTGCCATTGAAAAACATCCAGAAATGATTGAAGCTACTGACTGAATGAAAGGAGCTGGCATCTCACTCTCTTTGAATCTTCTTTATCATGCTAAGAGGAGCAGGAAAAAGCAAAAAATTTCAGAATTGCACCTTGCAATGCGGAGAAATTACTGTTTGTGCATTTACAATATTCATTGATTTTTGCCATTGAAAAACATCATGTTATTCATATACCAGAAATGTTTGAAGCTACTGACTGAATGAAAGGAGCTGGCATCTCACTCTCTTTGAATCTTCATTATCATGCTAAGAGGAGCAGGAAAAAGCAAAAAATTTCAGAATTGCACCTTGCAATGTGGAGAAATTATTGTTTGTGCATTTACAATATTCATTGATTTTTAACATTGAAAAACGTCCAGAAATGATTGAATCTACTGACTGAATGAAAGTAGCTGGCTTCTCACTCTCTTTGAATCTTCTTTATCATGCTAAGAGGAGCAGGAAAAAGCAAAAAATTTCAGACTTGCACCTTGCAATGCGGAGAAATTACTGTTTGTGCATTTACAATATTCATTGATTTTTGCCATTGAAAAACATCATGTTATTCATATACCAGAAATGTTTGAAGCTACTGACTGAATGAAAGGAGCTGGCATCTCACTCTCTTTGAATCTTCTTTATCATGCTAAGAGGAGCAGGAAAAAGCAAAAAATTTCAGAATTGCACCTTGCAATGCGGAGAATTTACTGTTTGTGCATTTACAATATTCATTGATTTTTGCCATTGAAAACATCATGTTATTCATATACCAGAAATGTTTGAAGCTACTGACTGAATGAAAGGAGCTGGCATCTCACTCTCTTTGAATCTTCTTTATCATGCTAAGAGGAGCAGGAAAAAGCAAAAAATTGCAGAATTGCACCTTGCAATGTGGAGAAATTACTGTTTGTGCATTTACAATATTCATTGATTTTTACCATTGAAAAACGTCCAGAAATGATTGAAGCTACTGACTGAATGAAAGTAGCTGGCATCTCACTCTCTTTGAATCTTCTTTATCATGCTAAGAGGAGCAGGAAAAAGCAAAAAATTTCAGACTTGCACCTTGCAATGCGGAGAAATTACTGTTTGTGCATTTACAATATTCATTGATTTTTGCCATTGAAAAACATCATGTTATTCATATACCAGAAATGTTTGAAGCTACTGACTGAATGAAAGGAGCTGGCATCTCACTCTCTTTGAATCTTCTTTATCATGCTAAGAGGAGCAGGAAAAAGCAAAAAATTTCAGAATTGCACCTTGCAATGCGGAGAAATTACTGTTTGTGCATTTACAATATTCATTGATTTTTGCCATTGAAAAACGTCCAGAAATGATTGAAGCTACTGACTGAATGAAAGGAGCTGGCATCTCACTCTCTTTGAATCTTCTTTATCATGCTAAGAGGAGCAGGAAAAAGCAAAAAATTTCACAATTGCACCTTGCAATGCGGAGAAATTACTGTTTGTGCATTTACAATATTCATTGATTTTTGCCATTGAAAAACATGTTATTCATATACCAGAAATGTTTGAAGCTACTGACTGAATGAAAGGAGCTGGCACCTCACTCTCTTTGAATCTTCTTTATCATGCTAAGAGGAGCAGGAAAAAGTAAAAAATTTCAGAATTGCACCTTGCAATGCGGAGAAATTACTGTTTGTGCATTTACAATATTCATTGATTTTTGCCATTGAAAAACATCATGTTATTCATATACCAGAAATGATTGAAGCTACTGACTGAATGAAAGTAGCTGGCATCTCACTCTCTTTGAATCGTCTTTATCATGCTAAGAGGAGCAGGAAAAAGCAAAAAATTTCAGAATTGCACCTTGCAATGCGGAGAAATTACTGTTTGTGCATTTACAATATTCATTGATTTTTGCAATTGAAAAACGTCCAGAAATGATTGAAGCTACTGACTGAATGAAAGGAGCTGGCAACTCACTCTCTTTGAATCATGTTTATCATGCTAAGAGGAGCAGGAAAAAGCAAAAAATTTCAGAATTGCACCTTGCAATGCGGAGAAATTACTGTTTGTGCATTTACAATATTCATTGATTTTTGCCATTGAAAAACGTCCAGAAATGATTGAAGCTACTGACTGAATGAAAGGAGCTGGCATCTCACTCTCTTTGAATCTTCTTTATCATGCTAAGAGGAGCAGGAAAAAGCAAAAAATTTCAGAATTGCACCTTGCAATGCGGAGAAATTACTGTTTGTGCATTTACAATATTCATTGATTTTTGCCATTGAAAAACATCATGTTATTCATATACCAGAAATGATTGAAGCTACTGACTGAATGAAAGGAGCTGGCATCTCACTCTCTTTGAATCTTCTTTATCATGCTAAGAGGAGCAGGAAAAAGCAAAAAATTTCAGAATTGCACCTTGCAATGCGGAGAAATTACTGTTTGTGCATTTACAATATTCATTGATTTTTGCCATTGAAAAACATCCAGAAATGATTGAAGCTACTGACTGAATGAAAGGAGCTGGCATCTCACTCTCTTTGAATGTTCTTTATCATGCTAAGAGGAGCAGGAAAAAGCAAAAAATTTCAGAATTGCACCTTGCAATGCGGAGAAATTACTGTTTGTGCATTTACAATATTCATTGATTTTTGCCATTGAAAAACATCATGTTATTCATATACCAGAAATGTTTGAAGCTACTGACTGAATGAAAGGAGCTGGCATCTCACTCTCTTTGAATCTTCTTTATCATGCTAAGAGGAGCAGGAAAAAGCAAAAAATTTCAGAATTGCACCTTGCAATGTGGAGAAATTACTGTTTGTGCATTTACAATATTCATTGATTTTTACCATTGAAAAACGTCCAGAAATGATTGAAGCTACTGACTGAATGAAAGTAGCTGGCATCTCACTCTCTTTGAATCTTCTTTATCATGCTAAGAGGAGCAGGAAAAAGCAAAAAATTTCAGACTTGCACCTTGCAATGCGGAGAAATTACTGTTTGTGCATTTACAATATTCATTGATTTTTGCCATTGAAAAACATTATGTTATTCATATACCAGAAATGTTTGAAGCTACTGACTGAATGAAAGTAGCTGGCATCTCACTCTCTTTGAATCTTCTTTATCATGCTAAGAGGAGCAGGAAAAACCAAAAAATTTCAGAATTGCACCTTGCAATGCGGAGAAATTACTGTTTGTGCATTTACAATATTCATTGATTTTTGCCATTGAAAAACATCATTTTATTCATATACCAGAAATGTTTGAAGCTACTGACTGAATGAAAGGAGCTGGCATCTCACTCTCTTTGAATCTTCTTTATCATGCTAAGAGGAGCAGGAAAAAGCAAAAAATTTCAGAATTGCACCTTGCAATGCGGAGAAATTACTGTTTGTGCATTTACAATATTCATTGATTTTTGCCATTGAAAAACATCATGTTATTCATATACCAGAAATGTTTGAAGCTACTGACTGAATGAAAGGAGCTGGCATCTCACTCTCTTTGAATCTTCTTTATCATGCTAAGAGGAGCAGGAAAAAGCAAAAAATTTCAGAATTGCACCTTGCAATGCGGAGAAATTACTGTTTGTGCATTTACAATATTCATTGATTTTTGCCATTGAAAAACGTCCAGAAATGATTGAAGCTACTGACTGAATGAAAGGAGCTGGCATCTCACTCTCTTTGAATCTTCTTTATCATGCTAAGAGGAGCAGGAAAAATCAAAAAATTTCAGAATTGCACCTTGCAATGCGGAGAAATTACTGTTTGTGCATTTACAATATTCATTGATTTTTGCCATTGAAAAACATGTTATTCATATACCAGAAATGTTTGAAGCTACTGACTGAATGAAAGGAGCTGGCACCTCACTCTCTTTGAATCTTCTTTATCATGCTAAGAGGAGCGGGAAAAAGCAAAAAATTTCAGAATTGCACCTTGCAATGCGGAGAAATTACTGTTTGTGCATTTACAATATTCATTGATTTTTGCCATTGAAAAACGTCCAGAAATGATTGAAGGTACTGACTGAATGAAAGGAGCTGGCATCTCACTCTCTTTGAATCTTCTTTATCATGCTAAGAGGAGCAGGAAAAAGCAAAAAATTTCAGAATTGCACCTTGCAATGCGGAGAAATTACTGTTTGTGCATTTACAATATTCATTGATTTTTGCCATTGAAAAACATCCAGAAATGATTGAAGCTACTGACTGAATGAAAGGAGCTGGCATCTCACTCTCTTTGAATGTTCTTTATCATGCTAAGAGGAGCAGGAAAAAGCAAAAAATTTCAGAATTGCACCTTGCAATGCGGAGAAATTACTGTTTGTGCATTTACAATATTCATTGATTTTTGCCATTGAAAAACATCATGTTATTCATATACCAGAAATGTTTGAAGCTACTGACTGAATGAAAGGAGCTGGCATCTCACTCTCTTTGAATCTTCTTTATCATGCTAAGAGGAGCAGGAAAAAGCAAAAAATTTCAGAATTGCACCTTGCAATGTGGAGAAATTACTGTTTGTGCATTTACAATATTCATTGATTTTTACCATTGAAAAACGTCCAGAAATGATTGAAGCTACTGACTGAATGAAAGTAGCTGGCATCTCACTCTCTTTGAATCTTCTTTATCATGCTAAGAGGAGCAGGAAAAAGCAAAAAATTTCAGACTTGCACCTTGCAATGCGGAGAAATTACTGTTTGTGCATTTACAATATTCATTGATTTTTGCCATTGAAAAACATTATGTTATTCATATACCAGAAATGTTTGAAGCTACTGACTGAATGAAAGTAGCTGGCATCTCACTCTCTTTGAATCTTCTTTATCATGCTAAGAGGAGCAGGAAAAACCAAAAAATTTCAGAATTGCACCTTGCAATGCGGAGAAATTACTGTTTGTGCATTTACAATATTCATTGATTTTTGCCATTGAAAAACGTCCAGAAATGATTGAAGCTACTGACTGAATGAAAGGAGCTGGCATCTCACTCTCTTTGAATCTTCTTTATCATGCTAAGAGGAGCAGGAAAAAGCAAAAAATTTCAGAATTGCACCTTGCAATGCGGAGAAATTACTGTTTGTGCATTTACAATATTCATTGATTTTTGCCATTGAAAAACATCATGTTATTCATATACCAGAAATGATTGAAGCTACTGACTGAATGAAAGGAGCTGGCATCTCACTCTCTTTGAATCTTCTTTATCATGCTAAGAGGAGCAGGAAAAAGTAAAAAATTTCAGAATTGCACCTTGCTATGCGGAGAAATTACTGTTTGTGCATTTATAATATTCAATGATTTTTGCCATTGAAAAACGTCCAGAAATGATTGAAGCTACTGACTGAACGAAAGGAGCTGGCATCTCACTCTCTTTGAATCTTCTTTATCATGCTAAGAGGAGCAGGAAAAAGCAAAAAATTTCAGAATTGCACCTTGCAATGCAGAGAAATTACTGTTTGTGCATTTACAATATTCATTGATTTTTGCCATTGAAAAACGTCCAGAAATGATTGAAGCTACTGACTGAATGAAAGGAGCTGGCATCTCACTCTCTTTGAATATTCTTTATCATGCTAAGAGGAGCAGGAAAAAGCAAAAAATTTCAGAATTGCACCTTGCAATGCGGAGAAATTACTGTTTGTGCATTTACAATATTCATTGATTTTTGCCATTGAAAAACATCATGTTATTCATATACCAGAAATGTTTGAAGCTACTGACTGAATGAAAGGAGCTGACATCTCACTCTCTTTGAATCTTCTTTATCATGCTAAGAGGAGCAGGAAAAAGCAAAAAATTTCAGAATTGCACCTTGCAATGCAGAGAAATTACTGTTTGTGCATTTACAATATTCATTGATTTTTGCCATTGAAAAACGTCCAGAAATGATTGAAGCTACTGACTGAATGAAAGGAGCTGGCATCTCACTCTCTTTGAATCTTCTTTATCATGCTAAGAGGAGCAGGAAAAAGCAAAAAATTTCAGAATTGCACCTTGCAATGCGGAGAAATTACTGTTTGTGCATTTACAATATTCATTGATTTTTGCCATTGAAAAACATCATGTTATTCATATACCAGAAATGTTTGAAGCTACTGACTGAATGAAAGGAGCTGGCATCTCACTCTCTTTGAATCTTCTTTATCATGCTAAGAGGAGCAGGAAAAAGCAAAAAATTTCAGAATTGCACCTTGCAATGTGGAGAAATTACTGTTTGTGCATTTACAATATTCATTGATTTTTACCATTGAAAAACGTCCAGAAATGATTGAAGCTACTGACTGAATGAAAGTAGCTGGCATCTCACTCTCTTTGAATCTTCTTTATCATGCTAAGAGGAGCAGGAAAAAGCAAAAAATTTCAGACTTGCACCTTGCAATGCGGAGAAATTACTGTTTGTGCATTTACAATATTCATTGATTTTTGCCATTGAAAAACGTCCAGAAATGATTGAAGGTACTGACTGAATGAAAGGAGCTGGCATCTCACTCTCTTTGAATCTTCTTTATCATGCTAAGAGGAGCAGGAAAAAGTAAAAAATTTCAGAATTGCACCTTGCTATGCGGAGAAATTACTGTTTGTGCATTTATAATATTCAATGATTTTTGCCATTGAAAAACGTCCAGAAATGATTGAAGCTACTGACTGAACGAAAGGAGCTGGCATCTCACTCTCTTTGAATCTTCTTTATCATGCTAAGAGGAGCAGGAAAAAGCAAAAAATTTCAGAATTGCACCTTGCAATGCAGAGAAATTACTGTTTGTGCATTTACAATATTCATTGATTTTTGCCATTGAAAAACGTCCAGAAATGATTGAAGCTACTGACTGAATGAAAGGAGCTGGCATCTCACTCTCTTTGAATATTCTTTATCATGCTAAGAGGAGCAGGAAAAAGCAAAAAATTTCAGAATTGCACCTTGCAATGCGGAGAAATTACTGTTTGTGCATTTACAATATTCATTGATTTTTGCCATTGAAAAACATCATGTTATTCATATACCAGAAATGTTTGAAGCTACTGACTGAATGAAAGGAGCTGACATCTCACTCTCTTTGAATCTTCTTTATCATGCTAAGAGGAGCAGGAAAAAGCAAAAAATTTCAGAATTGCACCTTGCAATGCAGAGAAATTACTGTTTGTGCATTTACAATATTCATTGATTTTTGCCATTGAAAAACGTCCAGAAATGATTGAAGCTACTGACTGAATGAAAGGAGCTGGCATCTCACTCTCTTTGAATCTTCTTTATCATGCTAAGAGGAGCAGGAAAAAGCAAAAAATTTCAGAATTGCACCTTGCAATGCGGAGAAATTACTGTTTGTGCATTTACAATATTCATTGATTTTTGCCATTGAAAAACATGTTATTCATATACCAGAAATGTTTGAAGCTACTGACTGAATGAAAGGAGCTGGCACCTCACTCTCTTTGAATCTTCTTTATCATGCTAAGAGGAGCGGGAAAAAGCAAAAAATTTCAGAATTGCACCTTGCAATGCGGAGAAATTACTGTTTGTGCATTTACAATATTCATTGATTTTTGCCATTGAAAAACGTCCAGAAATGATTGAAGGTACTGACTGAATGAAAGGAGCTGGCATCTCACTCTCTTTGAATCTTCTTTATCATGCTAAGAGGAGCAGGAAAAAGCAAAAAATTTCAGAATTGCACCTTGCAATGCGGAGAAATTACTGTTTGTGCATTTACAATATTCATTGATTTTTGCCATTGAAAAACATCCAGAAATGATTGAAGCTACTGACTGAATGAAAGGAGCTGGCATCTCACTCTCTTTGAATGTTCTTTATCATGCTAAGAGGAGCAGGAAAAAGCAAAAAATTTCAGAATTGCACCTTGCAATGCGGAGAAATTACTGTTTGTGCATTTACAATATTCATTGATTTTTGCCATTGAAAAACATCATGTTATTCATATACCAGAAATGTTTGAAGCTACTGACTGAATGAAAGGAGCTGGCATCTCACTCTCTTTGAATCTTCTTTATCATGCTAAGAGGAGCAGGAAAAAGCAAAAAATTTCAGAATTGCACCTTGCAATGTGGAGAAATTACTGTTTGTGCATTTACAATATTCATTGATTTTTACCATTGAAAAACGTCCAGAAATGATTGAAGCTACTGACTGAATGAAAGTAGCTGGCATCTCACTCTCTTTGAATCTTCTTTATCATGCTAAGAGGAGCAGGAAAAAGCAAAAAATTTCAGACTTGCACCTTGCAATGCGGAGAAATTACTGTTTGTGCATTTACAATATTCATTGATTTTTGCCATTGAAAAACATTATGTTATTCATATACCAGAAATGTTTGAAGCTACTGACTGAATGAAAGTAGCTGGCATCTCACTCTCTTTGAATCTTCTTTATCATGCTAAGAGGAGCAGGAAAAACCAAAAAATTTCAGAATTGCACCTTGCAATGCGGAGAAATTACTGTTTGTGCATTTACAATATTCATTGATTTTTGCCATTGAAAAACGTCCAGAAATGATTGAAGCTACTGACTGAATGAAAGGAGCTGGCATCTCACTCTCTTTGAATCTTCTTTATCATGCTAAGAGGAGCAGGAAAAAGCAAAAAATTTCAGAATTGCACCTTGCAATGCGGAGAAATTACTGTTTGTGCATTTACAATATTCATTGATTTTTGCCATTGAAAAACATCATGTTATTCATATACCAGAAATGATTGAAGCTACTGACTGAATGAAAGGAGCTGGCATCTCACTCTCTTTGAATCTTCTTTATCATGCTAAGAGGAGCAGGAAAAAGTAAAAAATTTCAGAATTGCACCTTGCTATGCGGAGAAATTACTGTTTGTGCATTTATAATATTCAATGATTTTTGCCATTGAAAAACGTCCAGAAATGATTGAAGCTACTGACTGAACGAAAGGAGCTGGCATCTCACTCTCTTTGAATCTTCTTTATCATGCTAAGAGGAGCAGGAAAAAGCAAAAAATTTCAGAATTGCACCTTGCAATGCAGAGAAATTACTGTTTGTGCATTTACAATATTCATTGATTTTTGCCATTGAAAAACGTCCAGAAATGATTGAAGCTACTGACTGAATGAAAGGAGCTGGCATCTCACTCTCTTTGAATCTTCTTTATCATGCTAAGAGGAGCAGGAAAAAGCAAAAAATTTCAGACTTGCACCTTGCAATGCGGAGAAATTACTGTTTGTGCATTTACAATATTCATTGATTTTTGCCATTGAAAAACATTATGTTATTCATATACCAGAAATGTTTGAAGCTACTGACTGAATGAAAGGAGCTGGCATCTCACTCTCTTTGAATCTTCTTTATCATGCTAAGAGGAGCAGGAAAAACCAAAAAATTTCAGAATTGCACCTTGCAATGCAGAGAAATTACTGTTTGTGCATTTACAATATTCATTGATTTTTGCCATTGAAAAACGTCCAGAAATGATTGAAGCTACTGACTGAATGAAAGGAGCTGGCATCTCACTCTCTTTGAATCTTCTTTATCATGCTAAGAGGAGCAGGAAAAAGCAAAAAATTTCAGAATTGCACCTTGCAATGCGGAGAAATTACTGTTTGTGCATTTACAATATTCATTGATTTTTGCCATTGAAAAACATCATGTTATTCATATACCAGAAATGATTGAAGCTACTGACTGAATGAAAGGAGCTGGCATCTCACTCTCTTTGAATCTTCTTTATCATGCTAAGAGGAGCAGGAAAAAGTAAAAAATTTCAGAATTGCACCTTGCTATGCGGAGAAATTACTGTTTGTGCATTTATAATATTCAATGATTTTTGCCATTGAAAAACGTCCAGAAATGATTGAAGCTACTGACTGAACGAAAGGAGCTGGCATCTCACTCTCTTTGAATCTTCTTTATCATGCTAAGAGGAGCAGGAAAAAGCAAAAAATTTCAGAATTGCACCTTGCAATGCAGAGAAATTACTGTTTGTGCATTTACAATATTCATTGATTTTTGCCATTGAAAAACGTCCAGAAATGATTGAAGCTACTGACTGAATGAAAGGAGCTGGCATCTCACTCTCTTTGAATATTCTTTATCATGCTAAGAGGAGCAGGAAAAAGCAAAAAATTTCAGAATTGCACCTTGCAATGCGGAGAAATTACTGTTTGTGCATTTACAATATTCATTGATTTTTGCCATTGAAAAACATCATGTTATTCATATACCAGAAATGTTTGAAGCTACTGACTGAATGAAAGGAGCTGACATCTCACTCTCTTTGAATCTTCTTTATCATGCTAAGAGGAGCAGGAAAAAGCAAAAAATTTCAGAATTGCACCTTGCAATGCAGAGAAATTACTGTTTGTGCATTTACAATATTCATTGATTTTTGCCATTGAAAAACGTCCAGAAATGATTGAAGCTACTGACTGAATGAAAGGAGCTGGCATCTCACTCTCTTTGAATCTTCTTTATCATGCTAAGAGGAGCAGGAAAAAGCAAAAAATTTCAGAATTGCACCTTGCAATGCGGAGAAATTACTGTTTGTGCATTTACAATATTCATTGATTTTTGCCATTGAAAAACATCATGTTATTCATATACCAGAAATGTTTGAAGCTACTGACTGAATGAAAGGAGCTGGCATCTCACTCTCTTTGAATCTTCTTTATCATGCTAAGAGGAGCAGGAAAAAGCAAAAAATTTCAGAATTGCACCTTGCAATGTGGAGAAATTACTGTTTGTGCATTTACAATATTCATTGATTTTTACCATTGAAAAACGTCCAGAAATGATTGAAGCTACTGACTGAATGAAAGTAGCTGGCATCTCACTCTCTTTGAATCTTCTTTATCATGCTAAGAGGAGCAGGAAAAAGCAAAAAATTTCAGACTTGCACCTTGCAATGCGGAGAAATTACTGTTTGTGCATTTACAATATTCATTGATTTTTGCCATTGAAAAACGTCCAGAAATGATTGAAGGTACTGACTGAATGAAAGGAGCTGGAATCTCACTCTCTTTGAATCTTCTTTATCATGCTAAGAGGAGCAGGAAAAAGTAAAAAATTTCAGAATTGCACCTTGCTATGCGGAGAAATTACTGTTTGTGCATTTATAATATTCAATGATTTTTGCCATTGAAAAACGTCCAGAAATGATTGAAGCTACTGACTGAACGAAAGGAGCTGGCATCTCACTCTCTTTGAATCTTCTTTATCATGCTAAGAGGAGCAGGAAAAAGCAAAAAATTTCAGAATTGCACCTTGCAATGCAGAGAAATTACTGTTTGTGCATTTACAATATTCATTGATTTTTGCCATTGAAAAACGTCCAGAAATGATTGAAGCTACTGACTGAATGAAAGGAGCTGGCATCTCACTCTCTTTGAATATTCTTTATCATGCTAAGAGGAGCAGGAAAAAGCAAAAAATTTCAGAATTGCACCTTGCAATGCGGAGAAATTACTGTTTGTGCATTTACAATATTCATTGATTTTTGCCATTGAAAAACATCATGTTATTCATATACCAGAAATGTTTGAAGCTACTGACTGAATGAAAGGAGCTGACATCTCACTCTCTTTGAATCTTCTTTATCATGCTAAGAGGAGCAGGAAAAAGCAAAAAATTTCAGAATTGCACCTTGCAATGCAGAGAAATTACTGTTTGTGCATTTACAATATTCATTGATTTTTGCCATTGAAAAACGTCCAGAAATGATTGAAGCTACTGACTGAATGAAAGGAGCTGGCATCTCACTCTCTTTGAATCTTCTTTATCATGCTAAGAGGAGCAGGAAAAAGCAAAAAATTTCAGAATTGCACCTTGCAATGCGGAGAAATTACTGTTTGTGCATTTACAATATTCATTGATTTTTGCCATTGAAAAACATCATGTTATTCATATACCAGAAATGTTTGAAGCTACTGACTGAATGAAAGGAGCTGGCATCTCACTCTCTTTGAATCTTCTTTATCATGCTAAGAGGAGCAGGAAAAAGCAAAAAATTTCAGAATTGCACCTTGCAATGTGGAGAAATTACTGTTTGTGCATTTACAATATTCATTGATTTTTACCATTGAAAAACGTCCAGAAATGATTGAAGCTACTGACTGAATGAAAGTAGCTGGCATCTCACTCTCTTTGAATCTTCTTTATCATGCTAAGAGGAGCAGGAAAAAGCAAAAAATTTCAGACTTGCACCTTGCAATGCGGAGAAATTACTGTTTGTGCATTTACAATATTCATTGATTTTTGCCATTGAAAAACGTCCAGAAATGATTGAAGGTACTGACTGAATGAAAGGAGCTGGCATCTCACTCTCTTTGAATCTTCTTTATCATGCTAAGAGGAGCAGGAAAAAGCAAAAAATTTCAGAATTGCACCTTGCAATGCGGAGAAATTACTGTTTGTGCATTTACAATATTCATTGATTTTTGCCACTGAAAAACGTCCAGAAATGATTGAAGCTACTGACTGAATGAAAGGAGCTGGCATCTCACTCTCTTTGAATCTTCTTTAACATGCTAAGAGGAGCAGGAAAAAGCAAAAAATTTCAGAATTGCACCTTGCAATGCGGAGAAATTACAGTTTGTGCATTTACAATATTCATTGATTTTTGCCATTGAAAAACATCCAGAAATGATTGAAGCTACTGACTGAATGAAAGGAGCTGGCATCTCACTCTCTTTGAATCTTCTTTATCATGCTAAGAGGAGCAGGAAAAAGCAAAAAATTTCAGAATTGCACCTTGCAATGCGGAGAAATTACTGTTTGTGCATTTACAATATTCATTGATTTTTGCCATTGAAAAACATCATGTTATTCATATACCAGAAATGTTTGAAGCTACTGACTGAATGAAAGGAGCTGGCATCTCACTCTCTTTGAATCTTCTTTATCATGCTAAGAGGAGCAGGAAAAAGCAAAAAATTTCAGAATTGCACCTTGCAATGTGGAGAAATTACTGTTTGTGCATTTACAATATTCATTGATTTTTACCATTGAAAAACGTCCAGAAATGATTGAAGCTACTGACTGAATGAAAGTAGCTGGCATCTCACTCTCTTTGAATCTTCTTTATCATGCTAAGAGGAGCAGGAAAAAGCAAAAAATTTCAGACTTGCACCTTGCAATGCGGAGAAATTACTGTTTGTGCATTTACAATATTCATTGATTTTTGCCATTGAAAAACATCATTTTATTCATATACCAGAAATGTTTGAAGCTACTGACTGAATGAAAGGAGCTGGCATCTCACTCTCTTTGAATCTTCTTTATCATGCTAAGAGGAGCAGGAAAAAGCAAAAAATTTCAGAATTGCACCTTGCAATGCGGAGAAATTACTGTTTGTGCATTTACAATATTCATTGATTTTTGCCATTGAAAAACATCATGTTATTCATATACCAGAAATGTTTGAAGCTACTGACTGAATGAAAGGAGCTGGCATCTCACTCTCTTTGAATCTTCTTTATCATGCTAAGAGGAGCAGGAAAAAGCAAAAAATTTCAGAATTGCACCTTGCAATGCGGAGAAATTACTGTTTGTGCATTTACAATATTCATTGATTTTTGCCATTGAAAAACGTCCAGAAATGATTGAAGCTACTGACTGAATGAAAGGAGCTGGCATCTCACTCTCTTTGAATCTTCTTTATCATGCTAAGAGGAGCAGGAAAAATCAAAAAATTTCAGAATTGCACCTTGCAATGCGGAGAAATTACTGTTTGTGCATTTACAATATTCATTGATTTTTGCCATTGAAAAACATGTTATTCATATACCAGAAATGTTTGAAGCTACTGACTGAATGAAAGGAGCTGGCACCTCACTCTCTTTGAATCTTCTTTATCATGCTAAGAGGAGCGGGAAAAAGCAAAAAATTTCAGAATTGCACCTTGCAATGCGGAGAAATTACTGTTTGTGCATTTACAATATTCATTGATTTTTGCCATTGAAAAACGTCCAGAAATGATTGAAGGTACTGACTGAATGAAAGGAGCTGGCATCTCACTCTCTTTGAATCTTCTTTATCATGCTAAGAGGAGCAGGAAAAAGCAAAAAATTTCAGAATTGCACCTTGCAATGCGGAGAAATTACTGTTTGTGCATTTACAATATTCATTGATTTTTGCCATTGAAAAACGTCCAGAAATGATTGAAGCTACTGACTGAATGAAAGGAGCTGGCATCTCACTCTCTTTGAATCTTCTTTATCATGCTAAGAGGAGCAGGAAAAAGCAAAAAATTTCAGAATTGCACCTTGCAATGCGGAGAAATTACAGTTTGTGCATTTACAATATTCATTGATTTTTGCCATTGAAAAACATCCAGAAATGATTGAAGCTACTGACTGAATGAAAGGAGCTGGCATCTCACTCTCTTTGAATGTTCTTTATCATGCTAAGAGGAGCAGGAAAAAGCAAAAAATTTCAGAATTGCACCTTGCAATGCGGAGAAATTACTGTTTGTGCATTTACAATATTCATTGATTTTTGCCATTGAAAAACATCATGTTATTCATATACCAGAAATGTTTGAAGCTACTGACTGAATGAAAGGAGCTGGCATCTCACTCTCTTTGAATCTTCTTTATCATGCTAAGAGGAGCAGGAAAAAGCAAAAAATTTCAGAATTGCACCTTGCAATGTGGAGAAATTACTGTTTGTGCATTTACAATATTCATTGATTTTTACCATTGAAAAACGTCCAGAAATGATTGAAGCTACTGACTGAATGAAAGTAGCTGGCATCTCACTCTCTTTGAATCTTCTTTATCATGCTAAGAGGAGCAGGAAAAAGCAAAAAATTTCAGACTTGCACCTTGCAATGCGGAG
>NW_027371478.1:0-26906 GCF_046119375.1 Phyllobates terribilis
GAGCAACATTGTCTATAGAGGAGTATTACTGGGAGCATCATTGTCTATAGAGGAGTATTACTGGGAGTATCATTGTCTAAAGAGGAGTATTACTGGGAGCAACATTGTCTATAGAGGAGTATTACTGGGAGCAACATTGTCTATAGAGGAGTATTACTGGGAGCATCATTGTCTATAGAGGAGTATTACTGGGAGCATCATTGTCTATAGAGGAGTATTACTGGGAGTATCATTGTCTATAGAGGAGTATTACTGGGAGTATCATTGTCTATAGAGGAGTATTACTGGGAGCATCATTGTCTATAGAGGAGTATTACTGGGAGTATCATTGTCTAAAGAGGAGTATTACTGGGAGAATCATTGTCTATAGAGGAGTATTACTGGGAGTATCATTGTCTATAGAGGAGTATTACTGGGAGTATCATTGTCTATAGAGGAGTATTACTGGGAGAATCATTGTCTATACAGGAGTATTACTGGGAGCAACATTGTCTATAGAGGAGTATTACTGGGAGCATCATTGTCTATAGAGGAATATTACTGGGAGTATCATTGTCTATAGAGGAGTATTACTGGGAGCAACATTGTCTATAGATGAGTATTACTGGGCTTATCATTGTCTATAGAGGAGTATTACTGGGAGTATCATTGTCTATAGAGGAGTATTACTGGGAGTATCATTGTCTATAGAGGAGTATTACTGGGAGTATCATTGTCTATATAGGAGTATTACTGGGAGTATCATTGTCTATAGAGGAGTATTACTGGGAGTATCATTGTCTATAGATGAGTATTACTGGGAGTATCATTGTCTATAGAGGAGTATTACTGGGAGTATCATTGTCTATAGAGGAGTATTACTGGGAGTATCATTGTCTATAGAGGAGTATTACTGGGAGTATCATTGTCTATAGATGAGTATTACTGGGAGTATCATTATCTATAGAGGAGTATTACTGGGAAAATCATTGTCTATAGAGGAGTATTACTGGGAGCAACATTGTCTATAGAGGAGTATTACTGGGAGCAACATTGTCTATAGAGGAGTATTACTGGGAGCATCATTGTCTATAGAAGAGTATTACTGGGAGAATCATTGTCTATAGAGGAGTATTACTGGGAGAATCATTGTCTATAGAGGAGTATTACTGGGAGTATCATTATCTATAGAGGAGTATTACTGGGAGTATCATTGTCTATAGCGGAGTATTACTGGGAGTATCATTATCTATAGAGGAGTATTACTGGGAAAATCATTGTCTATAGAGGAGTATTACTGGAAGTATCATTGTCTAAAGAGGAGTATTACTGGGAGCAACATTGTCTATAGAGGAGTATTACTGGGAGTATCATTGTCTATAGAGGAGTATTACTGGGAGTATCATTGTCTAAAGAGGAGTATTACTGGGAGCAACATTGTCTATAGAGGAGTATTACTGGGAGCATCATTGTCTATAGAGGAGTATTACTGGGAGAATCATTGGTCTATAGAGGAGTATTACTGGGAGATCATTGTCTATAGAGGAGTATTACTGGGAGTATCATTGTCTATAGAGGAGTATTACTGGGAGAATCATTGTCTATAGAGGAGTATTACTGGGAGTATCATTGTCTATAGAGGAGTATTACTGGGAGTATCATTGTCTATAGAGGAGTATTACTGGGAGTATCATTGTCTATATAGGAGTATTACTGGGAGTATCATTGTCTATAGATGAGTATTGCTGGGAGTATCATTGTCTATAGAGGTGTATTGCTGAGAGTATCATTGTCTATAGAGGGAGTATTACTGGGAGTATCATTGTCTATAGAGGAGTATTACTGGGAGTATCATTGTCTATAGAGGAGTATTACTGGGAGTATCATTGTCTATAGAGGAGTATTACTGGGAGTATCATTGTCTATAGATGAGTATTGCTGGGAGTATCATTGTCTATAGAGGTGTATTGCTGAG
The DNA here is from genome assembly GCF_046119375.1 of Phyllobates terribilis. NCBI lineage: Eukaryota > Metazoa > Chordata > Amphibia > Anura > Dendrobatidae > Phyllobates > Phyllobates terribilis. Next base: position 1,955 of record NW_027371478.1, read on the forward strand.
AGTATCATTGTCTATAGAGGAGTATTACTGGGAGTATCATTGTCTATAGATGAGTATTGCTGGGAGTATCATTGTCTATAGAGGAGTATTACTGGGAGTATCATTGTCTATAGAGGAGTATTACTGGGAGTATCATTGTCTATAGAGGAGTACTACTGGGAGTATCATTGTCTATAGAGGAGTATTACTGGGAGTATCATTGTCTATAGAGGAGTATTACTGGGAGTATCATTGTCTATAGAGGAGTATTACTGGGAGTATCATTGTCTATAGAGGAGTATTACTGGGAGTATCATTGTCTATAGAGGAGTATTACTGGGAGTATCATTGTCTATAGAGGAGTATTACTGGGAGTATCATTGTCTATAGAGGAGTATTACTGGGAGTATCATTGTCTATAGAGGAGTATTACTGGGAGTATCATTGTCTATAGAGGAGTATTACTGGGAGTATAATTGTCTATAGAGGAGTATTACTGGGAGCATCATTGTCTATAGATGAGTATTACTGGGAGTATCATTGTCTATAGATGAATATTACTGGGAGTATCATTGTCTATAGATGAATATTACTGGGAGCATCATTGTCTATAGAGGAGTATTACTGGGAGTATCATTGTCTATAGAGGAGTATTACTGGGAGCATCATTGTCTATAGAGGAGTATTACTGGGAGTATAATTGTCTATAGAGGAGTATTACTGGGAGCATCATTGTCTATAGATGAGTATTACTGGGAGTATCATTGTCTATAGATGAATATTACTGGGAGTATCATTGTCTATAGATGAATATTACTGGGAGCATCATTGTCTATAGAGGAGTATTACTGGGAGAATCATTGTCTATAGATGAATGTTACTGGGAGCATCATTGTCTATAGAGGAGTATTACTGGGAGAATCATTGTCCATAGAGGAGTATTACTGGGAGAATCATTATCTATAGATGAGTATTACTGGGAGAATCATTATCTATAGAGGAGTATTACTGGGAGTATCATTGTCTATAGAGGAGTATTACTGGGAGAATCATTGTGTATAGAGGAGTATTACTGGGAGTATCATTGTCTATAGAGGAGTATTACTGGGAGAATCATTGTGTATAGAGGAGTATTACTGGGAGCATCATTATCTATAGAGGAGTATTACTGGGAGAATAATTGTCTATAGAGGAGTATTACTGGGAGTATCATTGTCTATAGAGGAGTATTACTGGGAGTATCATTGTCTATAGAGGAGTATTACTGGGAGCATCATTATCTATAGAGGAGTATTACTGGGAGTATCATTGTCTATAGAGGAGTATTACTGGGAGAATAATTGTCTATAGAGGAGTATTACTGGGAGCATCAATATCTATAGAGGAGTATTACTGGGAGTATCATTGTCTATAGAGGAGTATTACTGGGAGTATCATTGTCTATAGAGGAGTATTACTGGGAGTATCATTGTCTATAGAGGAGTATTACTGGGTGTATCATTATCTATAGAGGAGTATTACTGGGAAAATCATTGTCTATAGAGGAGTATTACTGGGAGTATCATTGTTTATAGAGGAGTATTACTGGGAGAATCATTGTCTATAGAGGAGTATTACTGGGAGTATCATTGTCTATAGAGGAGTATTACTGGGCTTATCATTGTCTATAGAGGAGTATTACTGGGAGTATCATTGTCTATAGAGGAGTATTACTGGGAGTATAATTGTCTATAGAGGAGTATTACTGGGAGTATCATTGTCTATAGATGAATATTACTGGGAGCATCATTGTCTATAGAGGAGTATTACTGGGAGTATCATTATCTATAGAGGAGTATTACTGGGAGAATCATTGTCTATAGAGGAGTATTACTGGGAGTATCATTGTCCATAGAGGAGTATTACTGGGAGAATCATTATCTATAGAGGAGTATTACTGGGAGCATCATTGTCTATAGAGGAGTATTACTGGGAGAATCATTGTCTATAGATGAATATTACTGGGAGCATCATTGTCTATAGAGGAGTATTACTGGGAGTATCATTATCTATAGAGGAGTATTACTGGGAGAATCATTGTCTATAGAGGAGTATTACTGGGAGTATCATTGTCCATAGAGGAGTATTACTGGGAGAATCATTATCTATAGAGGAGTATTACTGGGAGCATCATTGTCTATAGAGGAGTATTACTGGGAGTATCATTGTCTATAGAGGAGTATTACTGGGAGCATCATTGTCTATAGAGGAGTATTACTGGGAGTATCATTGTCTATAGAGGAGTATTACTGGGAGCATCATTGTCTATAGAGGAGTATTACTGGGAGTATCATTGTCTATAGAGGAGTATTACTGGGAGAATCATTGTCTATAGAGGAGTATTACTGGGAGTATCATTGTCTATAGAGGAGTATTACTGGGAGAATCATTATCTATAGAGGAGTATTACTGGGAGCATCATTGTCTATAGAGGAGTATTACTGGGAGTATCATTGTCTATAGAGGAGTATTACTGGGAGAATCATTGTCTATAGAGGAGTATTACTGGGAGTATCATTGTCTATAGAGGAGTATTACTGGGAGAATCATTGTGTATAGAGGAGTATTACTGGGAGCATCATTATCTATAGAGGAGTATTACTGGGAGTATCATTGTCTATAGAGGAGTATTACTGGGAGTATCATTGTCTATAGAGGAGTATTACTGGGAGTATCATTGTCTATAGAGGAGTATTGCTGGGAGCATCATTGTCTATAGAGGAGTATTACTGGGAGTATCATTATCTATAGAGGAGTATTACTGGGAGTATCATTGTCTATAGAGGAGTATTACTGGGAGCATCCTTATCTATAGAGGAGTATTACTGGGAGTATCATTGTCTATAGAGGAGTATTACTGGGAGTATCATTGTCTATAGAGGAGTATTACTGGGAGTATCATTGTCTATAGAGGAGTATTACTGGGAGCATCCTTATCTATAGAGGAGTATTACTGGGAGTATCATTGTCTATAGAGGAGTATTACTGGGAGTATCATTGTCTATAGAGGAGTATTACTGGGAGTATCATTGTCTATAGAGGAGTATTACTGGGAGAATCATTGTCTATAGAGGAGTATTACTGGGAGAATCATTGTCTATAGAGGAGTATTACTGGGAGTATCATTATTTATAGAGGAGTATTACTGGGAGTATCATTATCTATAGAGGAGTATTACTGGGAGAATCATTGTGTATAGAGGAGTATTACTGGGAGTATCATTGTCTATAGAGGAGTATTACTGGGAGCATCCTTATCTATAGAGGAGTATTACTGGGAGTATCATTGTCTATAGAGGAGTATTACTGGGAGTATCATTGTCTATAGAGGAGTATTACTGGGAGTATCATTGTCTATAGAGGAGTATTACTGAGAGTATCATTGTCTATAGAGGAGTATTACTGGGAGTATCATTGTCTATAGAGGAGTATTACTGGGAGTATCATTGTGTATAGAGGAGTATTACTGGGAGTATCATTGTCTATAGAGGAGTATTACTGGGAGTATCATTGTCTATAGAGGAGTATTACTGGGAGCATCATTGTCTATAGAGGAGTATTACTGGGAGTATCATTGTCTATAGAGGAGTATTACTGGGAGTATCATTGTCTATAGAGGAGTATTACTGGGAGCATCATTGTCTATAGAGGAGTATTACTGGGAGCATCATTGTCTATAGAGGAGTATTACTGGGAGTATCATTGTCTATAGAGGAGTATTACTGGGAGTATCATTATCTATAGAGGAGTATTACTGGGAGTATCATTGTCTATAGAGGAGTATTACTGGAAGTATCATTATCTATAGAGGAGTATTAGTGGGAGATTCATTGTCTATAGAGGAGTATTACTGGGAGTATCATTGTCTATAGAGGAGTATTACTGGGAGCATCATTGTCTATAGAGGAGTATTACTGGGAGTATCACTGTCTATAGAGGAGTATTAGTGGGAGAATCATTGTGTATAGAGGAGTATTACTGGGAGTATCATTGTCTATAGAGGAGTATTACTGGGAGAATCATTGTGTATAGAGGAGTATTACTGGGAGTATCATTGTCGATAGAGGAGTATTACTGGGAGTATCATTGTCTATAGAGGAGAATTACTGGGAATATCATTGTCTATAGAGGAGTATTACTGGGAGTATCATTGTCTATAGAGGAGAATTACTGGGAGTATCATTGTCTATAGAGGAGAATTACTGGGAGTATCATTGTCTATAGAGGAGTATTACTGGGAGTATCATTGTCTATAGAGGAGAATTACTGGGAATATCATTGTCTATAGAGGAGTATTACTGGAAGTATCATTATCTATAGAGGAGTATTACTGGGAGCATCATTGTCTATAGAGGAGTATTACTGGAAGCATCATTGTCTATAGAGGAGTATTACTGGGAGTATAATTGTCTATAGAGGAGTATTACTGGGAGTATCATTATCTATAGCGGAGTATTACTGGGAGTATCATTATCTATAGAGGAGTATTACTGGGAGCATCTTTGTCTATAGAGGAGTATTACTGGGAGTATCATTGTCTATAGAGGTGTATTACTGGGGGTATCATTGTCTATAGAGGAGCATTACTGGGAGAATCATTGTCTATAGAGGAGTATTACTGGGAGTATCATTATCTATAGTGGAGTATTACTGGGAGTATCATTGTCTATAGAGGAGTATTACTGGGAGCATCATTATCTATAGAGGAGTATTACTGGGAGTATCATTGTCTATAGAGGAGTATTACTGGGAGTACCATTGTCTATAGAGGAGTATTACTGGGAGCATCATTGTCTATAGAGGAGTATTACTGGGAGTATCATTGTCTATAGAGGAGTATTACTGGGAGTATCATTGTCTATAGAGGAGTATTACTGGGAGTATCATTGTCTATAGAGGAGTATTACTGGGAGTATCATTGTCTATAGAGGAGTATTACTGGGAGAATCATTGTCTATAGAGGAGTATTACTGGGAGTATAATTGTCAATAGAGGAGTATTACTGGGAGTATCATTGTCTATAGAGGAGTATTACTGGGAGCATCATTATCTATAGAGGAGTATTACTGGGAGTATCATTGTCTATAGAGGAGTATTACTGGGAGTACCATTGTCTATAGAGGAGTATTACTGGGAGCATCATTGTCTATAGAGGAGTATTACTGGGAGTATCATTGTCTATAGAGGAGTATTACTGGGAGCATCATTGTCTATAGAGGAGTATTACTGGGAGCATCATTGTCTATAGAGGAGTATTACTGGGAGCATCATTGTCTATAGAGGAGTATTACTGGGAGTATCATTGTCTATAGAGGTGTATTACTGGGGGTATCATTGTCTATAGAGGAGTATTACTGGGAGTATCATTGTCTATAGAGGAGTATTACTGGGAGCATCATTATCTATAGAGGAGTATTACTGGGAGTATCATTGTCTATAGAGGAGTATTACTGGGAGTACCATTGTCTATAGAGGAGTATTACTGGGAGCATCATTGTCTATAGAGGAGTATTACTGGGAGTATAATTGTCTATAGAGGAGTATTACTGGGAGTATCATTGTCTATAGAGGAGTATTACTGGGAGTATCATTGTCTATAGAGGAGTATTACTGGGAGCATCATTATCTATAGAGGAGTATTACTGGGAGTATCATTATCTATAGAGGAGTATTACTGGGAGCATCATTGTCTATAGAGGAGTATTACTGGGAGAATCATTGTCTATAGAGGAGTATTACTGGGAGAATCATTGTCTATAGAGGAGTATTACTGGGAGAATCATTGTCTATAGAGGAGTATTACTGGGAGTATCATTATCTATAGAGGAGTATTACTGGGAGCATCATTGTCTATAGAGGAGTATTACTGGGAGTATCATTGTCTATAGAGGAGTATTACTGGGAGTATCATTGTCTATAGAGGAGTATTACTGGGAGCATCATTATCTATAGAGGAGTATTACTGGGAGTATCATTGTCTATAGAGGAGTATTACTGGGAGCATCATTATCTATAGAGGAGTATTACTGGGAGTATCATTGTCTATAGAGGAGTATTACTGGGAGCATCATTATCTATAGAGGAGTATTACTGGGAGTATCATTGTCTATAGAGGAGTATTACTGGGAGCATCATTATCTATAGAGGAGTATTACTGGGAGAATCATTGTCTATAGAGGAGTATTACTGGGAGTACCATTGTCTATAGAGGAGTATTACTGGGAGCATCATTGTCTATAGAGGAGTATTACTGGGAGTATCATTGTCTATAGAGGAGTATTACTGGGAGCATCATTGTCTATAGAGGAGTATTACTGGGAGCATCATTGTCTATAGAGGAGTATTACTGGGAGCATCATTGTCTATAGAGGAGTATTACTGGGAGTATCATTGTCTATAGAGGAGTATTACTGGGAGTATCATTGTCTATAGAGGAGTATTACTGGAAGTATCATTATCTATAGAGGAGTATTAGTGGGAGCATCATTGTCTGTAGAGGAGTATTACTGGGAGTATCATTGTCTATAGAGGAGTATTACTGGGAGCATCATTGTCTATAGAGGAGTATTACTGGGAGTATCACTGTCTATAGAGGAGTATTACTGGGAGAATCATTGTGTATAGAGGAGTATTACTGGGAGTATCATTGTCGATAGAGGAGTATTACTGGGAGCATCATTATCTATAGAGGAGTATTACTGGGAGTATCATTGTCTATAGAGGAGAATTACTGGGAATATCATTGTCTATAGAGGAGTATTACTGGGAGTATCATTGTCTATAGAGGAGAATTACTGGGAGTATCATTGTCTATAGAGGAGTATTACTGGGAGTATCATTGTCGATAGAGGAGTATTACTGGGAATATCATTATCTATAGAGGAGAATTACTGGGAGTATCATTGTCTATAGAGGAGAATTACTGGGAGCATCATTATCTATAGAGGAGAATAACTGGGAGTATCATTGTCTATAGAGGAGAATTACTGGGAGTATCATTGTCTATAGAGGAGTATTACTGGGAGTATCATTGTCTATAGAGGAGAATTACTGGGAATATAATTGTCTATAGAGGAGTATTACTGGGAATATCATTGTCTATAGAGGAGTATTACTGGGAGTATCATTGTCGATAGAGGAGTATTACTGGGAGTATCATTGTCTATAGAGGAGAATTACTGGGAGTATCATTGTCTATAGAGGAGAATTACTGGGAGTATCATTGTCTATAGAGGAGAATTACTGGGAATATCATTGTCTATAGAGGAGTATTACTGGGAGTATCATTATCTATAGAGGAGTATTACTGGGAGAATCATTGTCTATACAGGAGAATTACTGAGAGTATCATTGTCTATAGAGGAGTATTACTGGGAGTATCATTGTCTATAGAGGAGAATTACTGGGAGTATCATTGTCTATAGAGGAGAATTACTGGGAATATCATTGTCTATAGAGGAGAATTACTGGGAATATCATTGTCTATAGAGGAGTATTACTGGGAGTATCATTGTCGATAGAGGAGTATTACTGGGAGCATCATTATCTATAGAGGAGAATTGCTGGGAATATCATTGTCTATAGAGGAGAATTACTGGGAGTATCATTGTCTATAGAGGAGTATTACTGGGAGTATCATTGTCTATAGAGGAGTATTACTGGGAGTATCATTGTCTATAGATGAGTATTACTGGGAGTATCATTATCTATAGAGGAGTATTACTGGGAGTATCATTATCTATAGAGGAGTATTACTGGAAGTATCATTATCTATAGAGGAGTATTACTGGGAGTATCATTATCTATAGAGGAGTATTACTGGGAGTATCATTGTCTATAGAGGAGTATTACTGGGAGTATCATTGTCTATAGAGGAGTATTACTGGGAGTATCATTGTCTATAGATGAGTATTACTGGGAGTATCATTATCTATAGAGGAGTATTACTGGGAGTATCATTGTCTATAGAGGAGTATTACTGGAAGTATCATTATCTATAGAGGAGTATTACTGGGAGTATCATTATCTATAGAGGAGTATTACTGGGAGAATCATTGTCTATAGAGGAGTATTACTGGGAGCATCATTATCTATAGAGGAGTATTACTGGGAAAATCATTGTCTATAGAGGAGTATTACTGGGAGTATCATTGTCTATAGAGGAGTATTACTGGGAGAATCATTGTCTATAGAGGAGTATTACTGGGAGTATCATTGTCTATAGAGGAGTATTACTGGGAGTATCATTGTCTATAGAGGAGTATTACTGGGAGTATCATTGTCTATATAGGAGTATTACTGGGAGTATCATTGTCTATAGATGAGTATTGCTGGGAGTATCATTGTCTATAGAGGAGTATTACTGGGAGAATCATTGTCTATAGAGGAGTATTACTGGGAGAATCATTGTCTATAGAGGAGTATTACTGGGAGTATCATTGTATATAGAGGAGTATTACTGGGAGAATCATTGTCTATGGAGGAGTATTACTGGGAGAATCATTGTCTATAGAGGAGTATTACTGGGAGAATCATTGTCTATAGAGGAGTATTACTGGGAGAATCATTGTCTATAGAGGAGTATTACTGGGAGTATCATTGTCTATAGAGGAGTATTACTGGGAGAATCATTGTCTATAGAGGAGTATTACTGGGAGTATCATTGTCTATAGAGGAGAATTACTGGGAGTATCATTGTCTATAGAGGAGTATTACTGGGAGAATCATTGTCTATAGAGGAGTATTACTGTGAGAATCATTGTCTATAGAGGAGTATTACTGGGAGTATCATTGTCTATAGAGGAGTATTACTGGGAGGATCATTGTCTATAGAGGAGTATTACTGGGAGAATCATTGTCTATAGAGGAGTATTACTGGGAGAATCATTGTCTATAGAGGAGTATTACTGGGAGCATCATTGTCTATAGAGGAGTATTACTGGGAGTATCATTGTCTATAGAGGATTATTACTGGGAGTATCATTGTCTATAGAGGAGTATTACTGGGAGTATCATTGTCTATAGAGGATTATTACTGGGAGTATCATTGTCTATAGAGGAGTATTACTGGGAGAATCATTGTCTATAGAGGAGTATTACTGGGAGCATCATTGTCTATAGAGGAGTATTACTGGGAGTATCATTGTCTATAGAGGATTATTACTGGGAGTATCATTGTCTATAGAGGAGTATTACTGGGAGAATCATTGTCTATAGATGAGTATTACTGGGAGAATCATTGTCTATAGAGGAGTATTACTGGGAGTATCATTGTCTATAGAGGAGTATTACTGGGAGTATCATTGTCTATAGATGAGTATTACTGGGAGTATCATTGTCTATAGAGGAGTATTACTGGGAGAATCATTGTCTATAGAGGAGTATTACTGGGAGAATCATTGTCTATAGATGAGTATTACTGGGAGTATCATTGTCTATAGAGGAGTATTACTGGGAGTATCATTGTCTATAGATGAGTATTACTGGGAGAATCATTGTCTATAGAGGAGTATTACTGGGAGAATCATTGTCTATAGAGGATTATTACTGGGAGTATCATTGTCTATAGAGGAGTATTACTGGGAGTATCATTGTCTATAGAGGAGTATTACTGGGAGTATCATTATCTATAGAGGAGTATTACTGGGAGTATCATTGTCTATAGAGGAGTATTACTGGGAGTATCATTATCTATAGAGGAGTATTACTGGGAGTATCATTGTCTATAGAGGAGTATTACTGGGAGTATCATTGTTTATAGAGGAGTATTACTGGGAGTATCATTGTCTATAGATGAGTATTACTGGAAGTATCATTATCTATAGAGGAGTATTAGTGGGAGTATCATTGTCTATAGAGGAGTATTACTGGGAGAATCATTGTCTATAGATGAGTATTACTGGAAGTATCATTATCTATAGAGGAGTATTAGTGGGAGTATCATTGTCTATAGAGGAGTATTACTGGAAGTATCATTATCTATAGAGGAGTATTACTGGGAGAATCATTGTCTATAGAGGAGTATTACTGGGAGTATCATTGTCTACAGAGGATTATTACTGGGAGTATCATTGTCTATAGAGGATTATTACTGGGAGTATCATTGTCTATAGAGGAGTATTACTGGGAGTATCATTGTCTATAGAGGAGTATTACTGGGAGTATCATTGTCTATAGAGGAATATTACTGGGAGTATCATTGTCTATAGAGGATTATTACTGGGAGTATCATTGTCTATAGAGGAGTATTACTGGGAGTATCATTGTCTATAGAGGAGTATTACTGGGAGTATCATTGTCTATAGAGGAGTATTACTGGGAGTATCATTGTCTATAGAGGATTATTACTGGGAGTATCATTGTCTATAGAGGAGTATTACTGGGAGCATCATTGTCTATAGAGGAGTATTACTGGGAGTATCATTGTCTATAGAGGAGTATTACTGGGAGCATCATTGTCTATAGAGGAATATTACTGGGAGAATCATTATCTATAGAGGAATATTACTGGGAGAATCATTGTCTATAGAGGAGTATTACTGGGAGCATCATTGTCTATAGAGGAATATTACTGGGAGAATCATTGTCTATAGAGGAGTATTACTGGGAGTATCATTGTCTATAGAGGAGTATTACTGGGAGTATCATTGTCTATAGAGGAGTATTACTGGGAGAATCATTGTCTATAGAGGAGTATTACTGGGAGTATCATTGTCTATAGAGGAGTATTACTGGAAGTATCATTATCTATAGAGGAGTATTAGTGGGAGTATCATTGTCTATAGAGGAGTATTACTGGAAGTATCATTATCTATAGAGGAGTATTACTGGGAGAATCATTGTCTATAGAGGAGTATTACTGGGAGTATCATTGTCTATAGAGGATTATTACTGGGAGTATCATTGTCTATAGAGGAGTATTACTGGGAGCATCATTGTCTATAGAGGAGTATTACTGGGAGTATCATTGTCTATAGAGGAGTATTACTGGGAGTATCATTGTCTATAGAGGAGTATTACTGGGAGAATCATTGTCTACAGAGGAGTATTACTGGGAGTATCATTGTCTATAGAGGAGTATTACTGGGAGAATCATTGGCTATAGAGGAGTATTACTGGGAGAATCATTGTCTATAGAGGAGTATTACTGGGAGTATCATTGTCTATAGAGGATTATTACTGGGAGTATCATTGTCTATAGAGGAGTATTACTGGGAGTATCATTGTCTATAGAGGAGTATTACTGGGAGTATCATTGTCTATAGAGGAGTATTACTGGGAGTATCATTGTCTATAGAGGAGTATTACTGGGAGTATCATTGTCTATAGAGGAGTATTACTGGGAGTATCATTGTCTATAGAGGAGTATTACTGGGAGTATCATTGTCTATAGAGGATTATTACTGGGAGTATCATTGTCTATAGAGGAGTATTACTGGGAGCATCATTTTCTATAGAGGAGTATTACTGGGAGTATCATTGTCTATAGAGGAGTATTACTGGGAGTATCATTGTCTATAGAGGAGTATTACTGGGAGTATCATTGTCTATAGAGGAGTATAACTGGGAGTATCATTGTCTATAGAGGAGTATTACTGGGAGTATCATTGTCTATAGAGGAGTATTACTGGGAGTATCATTGTCTATAGAGGAGTATTACTGGGAGTATCACTGTCTATAGAGGAGTATTACTGGGAGTATCATTGTCCATAGAGGAGTATTACTGGGAGTATCATTGTCTATAGAGGAGTATTACTGGGAGTATCATTGTCTATAGAGGAGTATTACTGGGAGCATCATTGTCTATAGAGGAGTATTACTGGGAGTATCATTGTCTATAGAGGAGTATTACTGGGAGTATCATTATCTATAGAGGAGTATTACTGGGAGTATCATTGTCTATAGAGGAGTATTACTGGGAGAATCATTGTCTACAGAGGAGTATTACTGGGAGAATCATTGGCTATAGAGTAGTATTACTGGGAGAATCATTGTCTATAGAGGAGTATTACTGGGAGTATCATTGTCTATAGAGGAGTATTACTGGGAGAATCATTGTCTATAGAGGAGTATTACTGGGAGTATCATTGTCTATAGAGGAGTATTACTGGGAGCATCATTGTCTATAGAGGAGTATTACTGGGAGTATCATTGTCTATAGAGGAGTATTACTGGGAGTATCATTATCTATAGAGGAGTATTACTGGGAGTATCATTGTCTATAGAGGAGTATTACTGGGAGAATCATTGTCTACAGAGGAGTATTACTGGGAGAATCATTGGCTATAGAGGAGTATTACTGGGAGAATCATTGTCTATAGAGGAGTATTACTGGGAGTATCATTGTCTATAGAGGAGTATTACTGGGAGAATCATTGTCTATAGAGGAGTATTACTGGGAGTATCATTGTCTATAGAGGAGTATTACTGGGAGAATCATTATCTATAGAGGAGTATTACTGGGAGAATCATTGTCTATAGAGGAGTATTACTGGGAGAATCATTGTCTATAGAGGAGTATTACTGGGAGAATCATTGTCTATAGAGGAGTATTACTGGGAGTATCATTGTCTATAGAGGAGTATTACTGGGAGAATCATTGTCTATAGAGGAGTATTACTGGGAGTATCATTGTCTATAGAGGAGTATTACTGGGAGCATCATTATCTATAGAGGAGTATTACTGGGAGCATCATTATCTATAGAGGAGTATTACTGGGAGAATCATTGTCTATAGAGGAGTATTACTGGGAGAATCATTGTCTATAGAGGAGTATTACTGGGAGTATCATTGTCTATAGAGGAGTATTACTGGGAGTATCATTGTCTATAGAGGAGTATTACTGGGAGAATCATTATCTATAGAGGAGTATTACTGGGAGAATCATTGTCTATAGAGGAGTATTACTGGGAGAATCATTGTCTATAGAGGAGTATTACTGGGAGTATCATTGTCTATAGAGGAGTATTACTGGGAGTATCATTGTCTATAGAGGAGTATTACTGGGAGCATCATTGTCTATAGAGGAGTATTACTGGGAGAATCATTGTCTATAGAGGAGTATTACTGGGAGAATCATTATCTATAGAGGAGTATTACTGGGAAAATCATTGTCTATAGAGGAGTATTACTGGGAGTATCATTGTCTATAGAGGAGTATTACTGGGAGTATCATTGTATATAGAGGAGTATTACTGGGAGTATCATTGTCTATAGAGGAGTATTTCTGGGAGTATCATTGTATATAGAGGAGTATTACTGGGAGTATCATTGTATATAGAGGTGTATTACTGGGAGTATCATTGTCTATAGAGGAGTATTACTGGGAGAATCATTGTCTATGGAGGAGTATTACTGGGAGAATCATTGTCTATAGAGGAGTATTACTGGGAGTATCATTGTCTATAGAGGAGTATTACTGGGAGAATCATTGTCTATGGAGGAGTATTACTGGGAGAATCATTGTCTATGGAGGAGTATTACTGGGAGAATCATTGTCTATAGAGGAGTATTACTGGGAGAATCATTGTCTATAGAGGAGTATTACTGGGAGAATCATTGTCTATAGAGGAGTATTACTGGGAGAATCATTGTCTATAGAGGAGTATTACTGGGAGTATCATTGTCTATAGAGGAGTATTACTGGGAGAATCATTGTCTATAGAGGAGTATTACTGGGAGAATCATTGTCTATGGAGGAGTATTACTGGGAGAATCATTGTCTATAGAGGAGTATTACTGGGAGAATCATTGTCTATAGAGGAGTATTACTGGGAGTATCATTGTCTATAGAGGAGTATTACTGGGAGTATCATTGTCTATAGAGGAGTATTACTGGGAGAATCATTGTCTATGGAGGAGTATTACTGGGAGAATCATTGTCTATGGAGGAGTATTACTGGGAGAATCATTCTCTATAGAGGAGTATTACTGGGAGAATCATTGTCTATAGAGGAGTATTACTGGGAGAATCATTGTCTATAGAGGAGTATTACTGGGAGTATCATTGTCTATAGAGGAGTATTACTGGGAGAATCATTGTCTATGGAGGAGTATTACTGGGAGAATCATTGTCTATAGAGGAGTATTACTGGGAGAATCAATGTCTATAGAGGAGTATTACTGGGAGTATCATTGTCTATAGAGGAGTATTACTGGGAGAATCATTGTGTATAGAGGAGTATTACTGGGAGTATCACTGTCTATAGAGGAGTATTACTGGGAGTATCATTGTCTATAGAGGAGTATTACTGGGAGAATCATTGTCTATAGAGGAGTATTACTGGGAGAATCATTGTCTATAGAGGACTATTACTGGGAGTATCATTGTCTATAGAGGAGTATTACTGGGAGTATCATTGTCTATAGAGGAGTATTACTGGGAGTATCATTGTCTATAGAGGAGTATTACTGGGAGTATCATTGTCTATAGAGGAGTATTACTGGGAGAATCATTGTCTATAGAGGAGTATTACTGGGAGAATCATTGTCTATAGAGGAGTATTACTGGGAGTATCATTGTCTATAGAGGAGTATTACTGGGAGTATCATTGTCTATAGAGGAGTATTACTGGGAGTATCATTATCTATAGAGGAGTATTACTGGGAGTATCATTGTCTATAGAGGAGTATTACTGGGAGCATCATTGTCTATAGAGGAGTATTACTGGGAGAATCATTGTCTATAGAGGAGTATTACTGGGAGAATCATTGTCTATAGAGGAGTATTACTGGGAGAATCATTGTCTATAGAGGAGTATTACTGGGAGCATCATTGTCTATAGAGGAGTATTACTGGGAGTATCATTGTCTATAGAGGATTATTACTGGGAGTATCATTGTCTATAGAGGAGTATTACTGGGAGTATCATTGTCTATAGAGGAGTATTACTGGGAGTATCATTGTCTATAGAGGACTATTACTGGGAGTATCATTGTCTATAGAGGAGTATTACTGGGAGTATCATTGTCTATAGAGGAGTATTACTGGGAGTATCATTGTCTATAGAGGAGTATTACTGGGAGTATCATTGTCTATAGAGGAGTATTACTGGGAGAATCATTGTCTATAGAGGAGTATTACTGGGAGAATCATTGTCTATAGAGGAGTATTACTGGGAGTATCATTGTCTATAGAGGAGTATTACTGGGAGTATCATTGTCTATAGAGGAGTATTACTGGGAGTATCATTATCTATAGAGGAGTATTACTGGGAGTATCATTGTCTATAGAGGAGTATTACTGGGAGAATCTTTGTCTATAGAGGAGTATTACTGGGAGCATCCTTATCTATAGAGGAGTATTACTGGGAGAATCATTGTCTATAGAGGAGTATTACTGGGAGAATCATTGTCTATAGAGGAGTATTACTGGGAGAATCATTGTCTATAGAGGAGTATTACTGGGAGAATCTTTGTCTATAGAGGAGTATTACTGGGAGCATCCTTATCTATAGAGGAGTATTACTGGGAGAATCATTGTCTATAGAGGAGTATTACTGGGAGAATCATTGTCTATAGAGGAGTATTACTGGGAGAATCATTGTCTATAGAGGAGTATTACTGGGAGTATCATTGTCTATAGAGGAGTATTACTGGAAGTATCATTATCTATAGAGGAGTATTAGTGGGAGTATCATTGTCTATAGAGGAGTATTACTGGAAGTATCATTATCTATAGAGGAGTATTACTGGGAGAATCATTGTCTATAGAGGAGTATTACTGGGAGTATCATTGTCTATAGAGGATTATTACTGGGAGCATCATTGTCTATAGAGGAGTATTACTGGGAGTATCATTGTCTATAGAGGAGTATTACTGGGAGTATCATTGTCTATAGAGGAGTATTACTGGGAGAATCATTGTCTACAGAGGAGTATTACTGGGAGTATCATTGTCTATAGAGGATTATTACTGGGAGTATCATTGTCTATAGAGGAGTATTACTGGGAGCATCATTGTCTATAGAGGATTATTACTGGGAGTATCATTGTCTAT
Organism: Phyllobates terribilis; assembly: GCF_046119375.1. Taxonomy (NCBI): domain Eukaryota; kingdom Metazoa; phylum Chordata; class Amphibia; order Anura; family Dendrobatidae; genus Phyllobates; species Phyllobates terribilis. Next base: position 17,970 of record NW_027371478.1, read on the forward strand.
AGAGGAGTATTACTGGGAGCATCATTGTCTATAGAGGAGTATTACTGGGAGAATCATTGGCTATAGAGGAGTATTACTGGGAGAATCATTGTCTATAGAGGAGTATTACTGGGAGTATCATTGTCTATAGAGGATTATTACTGGGAGTATCATTGTCTATAGAGGAGTATTACTGGGAGTATCATTGTCTATAGAGGAGTATTACTGGGAGTATCATTGTCTATAGAGGAGTATTACTGGGAGTATCATTGTCTATAGAGGAGTATTACTGGGAGTATCATTGTCTATAGAGGAGTATTACTGGGAGCATCATTTTCTATAGAGGAGTATTACTGGGAGTATCATTGTCTATAGAGGAGTATTACTGGGAGTATCATTGTCTATAGAGGAGTATTACTGGGAGTATCATTGTCTATAGAGGAGTATAACTGGGAGTATCATTGTCTATAGAGGAGTATTACTGGGAGTATCATTGTCTATAGAGGAGTATTACTGGGAGTATCATTGTCTATAGAGGAGTATTACTGGGAGTATCATTGTCTATAGAGGAGTATTACTGGGAGTATCATTGTCCATAGAGGAGTATTACTGGGAGTATCATTGTCTATAGAGGAGTATTACTGGGAGTATCATTGTCTATAGAGGAGTATTACTGGGAGCATCATTGTCTATAGAGGAGTATTACTGGGAGTATCATTGTCTATAGAGGAGTATTACTGGGAGCATCATTTTCTATAGAGGAGTATTACTGGGAGTATCATTGTCTATAGAGGAGTATTACTGGGAGTATCATTGTCTATAGAGGAGTATTACTGGGAGTATCATTGTCTATAGAGGAGTATAACTGGGAGTATCATTGTCTATAGAGGAGTATTACTGGGAGTATCATTGTCTATAGAGGAGTATTACTGGGAGTATCATTGTCTATAGAGGAGTATTACTGGGAGTATCATTGTCTATAGAGGAGTATTACTGGGAGTATCATTGTCCATAGAGGAGTATTACTGGGAGTATCATTGTCTATAGAGGAGTATTACTGGGAGTATCATTGTCTATAGAGGAGTATTACTGGGAGTATCATTGTCTATAGAGGAGTATTACTGGGAGTATCATTGTCTATAGAGGAGTATTACTGGGAGTATCATTGTCTATAGAGGATTATTACTGGGAGTATCATTGTCTATAGAGGAGTATTACTGGGAGCATCATTTTCTATAGAGGAGTATTACTGGGAGTATCATTGTCTATAGAGGAGTATTACTGGGAGTATCATTGTCTATAGAGGAGTATTACTGGGAGTATCATTGTCTATAGAGGAGTATAACTGGGAGTATCATTGTCTATAGAGGAGTATTACTGGGAGTATCATTGTCTATAGAGGAGTATTACTGGGAGTATCATTGTCTATAGAGGAGTATTACTGGGAGTATCATTGTCTATAGAGGAGTATTACTGGGAGTATCATTGTCCATAGAGGAGTATTACTGGGAGTATCATTGTCTATAGAGGAGTATTACTGGGAGTATCATTGTCTATAGAGGAGTATTACTGGGAGCATCATTGTCTATAGAGGAGTATTACTGGGAGTATCATTGTCTATAGAGGAGTATTACTGGGAGCATCATTGTCTATAGAGGAGTATTACTGGGAGTATCATTGTCCATAGAGGAGTATTACTGGGAGTATCATTGTCTATAGAGGAGTATTACTGGGAGTATCATTGTCTATAGAGGAGTATTACTGGGAGCATCATTGTCTATAGAGGAGTATTACTGGGAGTATCATTATCTATAGAGGAGTATTACTGGGAGTATCATTGTCTATAGAGGAGTATTACTGGGAGTATCATTGTCTATAGAGGAGTATTACTGGGAGTATCATTATCTATAGAGGAGTATTACTGGGAGTGTCATTGTCTATAGAGGAGTATTACTGGGAGAATCATTGTCTATGGAGGAGTATTACTGGGAGAATCATTCTCTATAGAGGAGTATTACTGGGAGAATCATTGTCTATAGAGGAGTATTACTGGGAGAATCATTGTCTATAGAGGAGTATTACTGGGAGTATCATTGTCTATAGAGGAGTATTACTGGGAGAATCATTGTCTATAGAGGAGTATTACTGGGAGTATCATTGTCTATAGAGGAGTATTACTGGGAGAATCATTGTCTATGGAGGAGTATTACTGGGAGAATCATTGTCTATAGAGGAGTATTACTGGGAGAATCAATGTCTATAGAGGAGTATTACTGGGAGTATCATTGTCTATAGAGGAGTATTACTGGGAGAATCATTGTATATAGAGTAGTATTACTGGGAGAATCATTGTCTATAGAGGAGTATTACTGGGAGTATCATTGTCTATAGACTAGTATTACTGGGAGTATCATTGTCTATAGAGGAGTATTACTGGGAGAATCATTGTCTATAGAGGAGTATTACTGGGAGAATCATTGTCTATAGAGGACTATTACTGGGAGTATCATTGTCTATAGAGGAGTATTACTGGGAGTATCATTGTCTATAGAGGAGTATTACTGGGAGTATCATTGTCTATAGAGAGTATTACTGGGAGTATCATTGTCTATAGAGGAGTATTACTGGGAGAATCATTGTCTATAGAGGAGTATTACTGGGAGAATCATTGTCTATAGAGGAGTATTACTGGGAGTATCATTGTCTATAGAGGAGTATTACTGGGAGTATCATTGTCTATAGAGGAGTATTACTGGGAGTATCATTATCTATAGAGGAGTATTACTGGGAGTATCATTGTCTATAGAGGAGTATTACTGGGAGCATCATTGTCTATAGAGGAGTATTACTGGGAGAATCATTGTCTATAGAGGAGTATTACTGGGAGAATCATTGTCTATAGAGGAGTATTACTGGGAGAATCATTGTCTATAGAGGAGTATTACTGGGAGCATCATTGTCTATAGAGGAGTATTACTGGGAGTATCATTGTCTATAGAGGATTATTACTGGGAGTATCATTGTCTATAGAGGAGTATTACTGGGAGTATCATTGTCTATAGAGGATTATTACTGGGAGTATCATTGTCTATAGAGGAGTATTACTGGGAGTATCATTGTCTATAGACTAGTATTACTGGGAGAATCATTGTCTATAGAGGACTATTACTGGGAGTATCATTGTCTATAGAGGAGTATTACTGGGAGTATCATTGTCTATAGAGGAGTATTACTGGGAGAATCATTGTCTATAGAGGAGTATTACTGGGAGAATCATTGTCTATAGAGGAGTATTACTGGGAGTATCATTGTCTATAGAGGAGTATTACTGGGAGTATCATTGTCTATAGAGGAGTATTACTGGGAGTATCATTATCTATAGAGGAGTATTACTGGGAGTATCATTGTCTATAGAGGAGTATTACTGGGAGTATCATTGTCTATAGAGGAGTATTACTGGGAGTATCATTGTCTATAGAGGAGTATTACTGGGAGAATCATTGTCTATAGATGAGTATTACTGGGAGAATCATTGTCTATAGAGGATTATTACTGGGAGTATCATTGTCTATAGAGGAGTATTACTGGGAGAATCATTGTCTATAGAGGAGTATTACTGGGAGTATCATTATCTATAGAGGAGTATTACTGGGAGAATCATTGTCTATAGAGGAGTATTACTGGGAGTATCATTGTCTATAGAGGATTATTACTGGGAGTATCATTGTCTATAGAGGAGTATTACTGGGAGAATCATTGTCTATAGAGGAGTATTACTGGGAGTATCATTGTCTATAGAGGAGTATTACTGGGGGTATCATTGTCTATAGAGGAGTATTACTGGGAGCATCATTGTCTATAGAGGAGTATTACTGGGAGCATCATTGTCTATAGAGGAGTATTACTGGGAGTATCATTGTCTATAGAGGAGTATTACTGGGGGTATCATTGTCTATAGAGGAGTATTACTGGGAGCATCATTGTCTATAGAGGAGTATTACTGGGAGTATCATTGTCTATAGAGGAGTATTACTGGGGGTATCATTGTCTATAGAGGAGTATTACTGGGAGTATCATTGTCTATAGAGGAGTATTACTGGGAGTATCATTGTCTATAGAGGAGTATTACTGGGGGTATCATTGTCTATAGAGGAGTATTACTGGGAGTATCATTGTCTATAGAGGAGTATTACTGGGGGTATCATTGTCTATAGAGGAGTATTACTGGGAGAATCATTGTCTATAGATGAATATTACTGGGAGTATCATTATCTATAGAGGAGTATTACTGGGAGTATAATTGTCTATAGAGGAGTATTACTGGGAGCATCATTGTCTATAGAGGCGTATTACTGGGAGCATCATTGTCTATAGAGGAGTATTACTGGGAGAATCATTGTCTATAGAGGAGTATTACTGGGAGAATCATTGTCTATAGAGGAGTATTACTGGGAGTATCATTGTCTATAGAGGAGTATTACTGGGAGTATCATTGTCTATAGAGGAGTATTACTGGGAGTATCATTGTCTATAGAGGAGTATTACTGGAAGTATCATTGTCTATAGAGGAGTATTACTGGGAGTATCATTGTCTATAGAGGAGTATTACTGGGAGTATCATTGTCTATAGAGGAGTATTACTGGGAGTATCATTGTCTATAGAGGAGTATTACTGGGAAAATCATTGTCTATAGATGAATATTACTGGGAGCATCATTGTCTATAGAGGAATATTACTGGGAGTATCATTATCTATAGAGGAGTATTACTGGGAGTATCATTGTCTATAGAGGAGTATTACTGGGAGTATCATTGTCTATAGAGGAGTATTACTGGGAGTATCATTGTCTATAGAGGAGTATTACTGGGAGAATCATTGTCTATAGATGAATATTACTGGGAGCATCATTGTCTATAGAGGAATATTACTGGGAGTATCATTGTCTATAGAGGAGTATTACTGGGAGTATCATTGTCTATAGAGGAGTATTACTGGGAGTATCATTGTCTATAGAGGAGTATTACTGGGAGTATAATTGTCTATAGAGGAGTATTACTGGGAGAATCATTGTCTATAGAGGAGTATTACTGGGAGTACCATTGTCTATAGAGGAGTATTACTGGGAGCATCATTGTCTATAGAGGAGTATTACTGGGAGTATCATTGTCTATAGAGGAGTATTACTGGGAGTATCATTGTCTATAGAGGAGTATTACTGGAAGTATCATTGTCTATAGAGGAGTATTACTGGGAGTATCATTGTCTATAGAGGAGTATTACTGGGAGTATCATTGTCTATAGAGGAGTATTACTGGGAGAATCATTGTCTATAGAGGAGTATTACTGGGAAAATCATTGTCTATAGATGAATATTACTGGGAGCATCATTGTCTATAGAGGAATATTACTGGGAGTATCATTATCTATAGAGGAGTATTACTGGGAGTATCATTGTCTATAGAGGAGTATTACTGGGAGTATCATTGTCTATAGAGGAGTATTACTGGGAGTATCATTATCTATAGAGGAGTATTACTGGGAGTATCATTGTCTATAGAGGAGTATTACTGGGAGCATCATTGTCTATAGAGGAGTATTACTGGGAGAATCATTGTCTATAGATGAATATTACTGGGAGCATCATTGTCTATAGAGGAATATTACTGGGAGTATCATTGTCTATAGAGGAGTATTACTGGGAGTATCATTGTCTATAGAGGAGTATTACTGGGAGTATCATTGTCTATAGAGGAGTATTACTGGGAGTATAATTGTCTATAGAGGAGTATTACTGGGAGAATCATTGTCTATAGAGGAGTATTACTGGGAGTACCATTGTCTATAGAGGAGTATTACTGGGAGCATCATTGTCTATAGAGGAGTATTACTGGGAGTATCATTGTCTATAGATGAATATTACTGGGAGCATCATTGTCTATAGAGGAGTATTACTGGGAGTATCATTGTCTATAGAGGAGTATTACTGGGAGCATCATTGTCTATAGAGGAGTATTACTGGGAGTATCATTGTCTATAGATGAATATTACTGGGAGCATCATTGTCTATAGAGGAGTATTACTGGGAGTATCATTGTCTATAGAGGAGTATTACTGGGAGAATCATTGTCTATAGAGGAGTATTACTGGGAGTATCATTATCTATAGAGGAGTATTACTGGGAGAATCATTGTCTATAGAGGAGTATTACTGGGAGTATCATTGTCCATAGAGGAGTATTACTGGGAGTATCATTGTCTATAGATGAGTATTACTGGGAGAATCATTATCTATAGATGAGTATTACTGGGAGAATCATTATCTATAGAGGAGTATTACTGGGAGTATCATTGTCTATAGAGGAGTATTACTGGGAGAATCATTGTGTATAGAGGAGTATTACTGGGAGTATCATTGTCTATAGAGGAGTATTACTGGGAGTATCATTGTCTATAGAGGAGTATTACTGGGAGTATCATTGTCTATAGAGGAGTATTACTGGGAGTATCATTGTCTATAGAGGAGTATTACTGGGAGTATCATTGTCTATAGAGGAGTATTACTGGGAGAATCATTGTGTATAGAGGAGTATTACTGGGAGAATAATTGTCTATAGAGGAGTATTACTGGGAGCATCAATATCTATAGAGGAGTATTACTGGGAGTATCATTGTCTATAGAGGAGTATTACTGGGAGCATCCTTATCTATAGAGGAGTATTACTGGGAGTATCATTGTCTATAGAGGAGTATTACTGGGAGTATCATTGTCTATAGAGGAGTATTACTGGGAGCATCCTTATCTATAGATGAGTATTACTGGGAGTATCATTGTCTATAGAGGAGTATTACTGGGAGTATCATTGTCTATAGAGGAGTATTACTGGGAGTATCATTGTCTATAGAGGAGTATTACTGGGAGCATCATTATCTATAGAGGAGTATTACTGGGAGTATCATTGTCTATAGAGGAGTATTACTGGGAGCATCATTATCTATAGAGGAGTATTACTGGGAGCATCCTTATCTATAGAGGAGTATTACTGGGAGTATCATTGTCTATAGAGGAGTATTACTGGGAGTATCATTGTCTATAGAGGCGTATTACTGGGAGTATCATTGTCTATAGAGGAGTATTACTGGGAGCATCATTGTCTATAGAGGAGTATTCCTGGGAGCATCATTATCTATAGAGGAGTATTACTGGGAGTATCATTGTCTATAGAGGAGTATTACTGGGAGCATCATTGTCTATAGAGGAGTATTACTGGGAGTATCATTGTCTATAGAGGAGTATTACTGGGAGTATCATTGTCTATAGAGGAGTATTACTGGGAGTATCATTGTCTATAGAGGAGTATTACTGGGAGTATCATTGTCTATAGAGGAGTATTACTGGGAGAATCATTGTGTATAGAGGAGTATTACTGGGAGTATCATTGTCTATAGAGGAGTATTACTGGGAGCACCATTATCTATAGAGGAGCATTACTGGGAGTATCATTGTCTATAGAGGAGTATTACTGGGAGAATAATTGTCTATAGAGGAGTATTACTGGGAGCATCAATATCTATAGAGGAGTATTACTGGGAGTATCATTGTCTATAGAGGAGTATTACTGGGAGCATCCTTATCTATAGAGGAGTATTACTGGGAGTATCATTGTCTATAGAGGAGTATTACTGGGAGTATCATTGTCTATAGAGGAGTATTACTGGGAGCATCATTATCTATAGAGGAGTATTACTGGGAGTATCATTGTCTATAGAGGAGTATTACTGGGAGCATCATTATCTATAGAGGAGTATTACTGGGAGCATCCTTATCTATAGAGGAGTATTACTGGGAGTATCATTGTCTATAGAGGAGTATTACTGGGAGTATCATTGTCTATAGAGGAGTATTACTGGGAGTATCATTGTCTATAGAGGAGTATTACTGGGAGCATCATTGTCTATAGAGGAGTATTACTGGGAGCATCATTATCTATAGAGGAGTATTACTGGGAGTATCATTGTCTATAGAGGAGTATTACTGGGAGCATCATTGTCTATAGAGGAGTATTACTGGGAGCATCATTGTCTATAGAGGAGTATTACTGGGAGTATCATTGTCTATAGAGGAGTATTACTGGGAGCATCATTATCTATAGAGGAGTATTACTGGGAGTATCATTGTCTATAGAGGAGTATTACTGGGAGTATCATTGTCTATAGAGGAGTATTACTGGGAGCATCATTGTCTATAGAGGAGTATTACTGGGAGCATCATTGTCTATAGAGGAGTATTACTGGGAGTATCATTGTCTATAGAGGAGTATTACTGGAAGTATCATTATCTATAGAGGAGTATTACTGGGAGAATCATTGTGTATAGAGGAGTATTACTGGGAGTATCATTGTCGATATAGGAGTATTACTGGGAGTATCATTGTCTATAGAGGAGTATTACTGGGAGAATCATTGTGTATAGAGGAGTATTACTGGGAGTATCATTGTCTATAGAGGAGTATTACTGGGAGAATCATTGTGTATAGAGGAGTATTACTGGGAGTATCATTGTCGATATAGGAGTATTACTGGGAGTATCATTGTCTATAGAGGAGTATTACTGGGAGAATCATTGTGTATAGAGGAGTATTACTGGGAGTATCATTGTCTATAGAGGAGTATTACTGGGAGAATCATTGTGTATAGAGGAGTATTACTGGGAGTATCATTGTCGATATAGGAGTATTACTGGGAGTATCATTGTCTATAGAGGAGTATTACTGGGAGAATCATTGTGTATAGAGGAGTATTACTGGGAGTATCATTGTCTATAGAGGAGTATTACTGGGAGTATCATTGTCTATAGAGGAGTATTACTGGGAGCATCATTATCTATAGAGGAGTATTACTGGGAGTATCATTGTCTATAGAGGAGTATTACTGGGAGTATCATTGTCTATAGAGGAGTAT
>NW_027371479.1:0-26896 GCF_046119375.1 Phyllobates terribilis
TCATTCCCTGGATTTGTCCTCCGCTCTGCAGAGCCTCATTACCTTGATTTTTGGGGGTTCCCAGCAGGTTGAGATTGTGCAGCTCCGCTTCATTCATTCTCTATGGGACTGCAGGAAATAAGTCCCGCAGAAAATGAGCAGAGCGGCAGGCAGCAAGTTCTGTTCCAGGGAATATCCTGCACTATGTTTGTTGGGACTGTGGTGGTCACGTATTTTGCTTTTTTCTTCAATGCTAGAGCTCAGCTATGCTGTAAGGAGTGTCTATCCTTAGGGTTAGGATCTTGCTGACTGTTTCCAATAACTACTAGCAGAATTTTGAATGCAGCTCTGGAGTATTTCATCTTGTACAGGAAGAAGTAGTTTTACAAATCCTATCACATGTGTATGATGAATGCTATAGATTCACAATCAGAACCTTAGTCGTCTTCTAGGTTTCTACCAAGTTTCCTCTGTTTTGCAGGACGGTGTGATGGTCAGGAGAAGATCCCAGAAATACGGGCGGAGAGAGACCCCGTTCCATTATGGCCGCATGACCTGAACTCCCCAAGTGTCTGTAGGAAAAGTGAGAGTCGGAGCCGTCCCTGGCGGGTGCAGGACGTTGCTGCGGACGTGCTGATGAGCGGCGTGGCGTACCTGCCTGGTGAGCGGACTCCATGTACTGGTTGGGGAAATGTATTCGCACAGCTGCAGGGGCGTTACATTGTTACATATACATGGTCATATATCGTCTCTTTCTAGGCACCCGGGACCGGAGCGGCCGAGCTCTGCTGATCATCAAGACTCGTAACACTTGCTGGCTGAACCCGCACTGCACCGCGACCGAGCTGGGGCGGCTCCTGCTTTACTTCTACAGCACCGTCCGGTGAGCGCTCGTCCTCCGCCACCAATGTCGCATCTCTGCCTGAACCTTTAGGATTCATTTATACTTTTTATTTGCCACTTGCACCAAAAATAGTGTAGGGGGTCTTCTACATTTATAGGGGGTGGTCCTGGTTTTTACATTTTTCCTTTTGAAAAGTTCTAAAACTTTTGAACAAACTTTTTATTCCAATGCAAAACTTTCTGGTTGTAGAGGGATTAAGAAAACTATTGCCCCCTTTAAGAGATGACATAATCCCGTGGCGACCTGTGTGTGTGTCTCCGTTTCATGGCCGCGGTTGGATCCGCACCGATCACAGATTATTCTTCCCTCCTCAGGAAAGACTGCAGAGCTCTCGGCCTGACACTGCTGGTGGACGCGCGTCGCTGCTCCCCGGTACCCGCCTTGTTCAAAGCCGTTCATATCGTGCAGGTAGCGAAACACAAGGATTATTGGGGGGAAATTTAACGCAATTGTTGCAGCCGTTTTCCACTGTAATGGCGATGGTTTAATATCTCGCTGTGAGCACTGACGTCCGTGCGACGTCCGGGATCCACGGGAAGGATTTGCACCATCTTGACACCAAGTAAAGATGAATCCACTCAGATTGCAAAATATAAAATGACCATAGTGATTGGAGGAAGATCCTTTATTCCTGTGGCATTAATAAAATGCGTTGGGGGTGTTGGAGCCTCACAGGAGAATGCATTGTTCTGCAGGAGCCCTGCGTACGATCGATGTGCCTGTCAGTCACTATGTCTTGCTCCCCACACATGGAGGGTGAAACAGGGCGATACAACACATCACACGTAGCAAAAAACCCTCTAATAGTGCGATCTCCAGTTATAACAGCTGTCAGGTGGTTATAACCTGCTGTAATAATAAACGTCACGTTCCTCTGTTCCAGGCCGCGGTTCCCCATAGTATCCATGCAGTATTACTTCTGGCGGAGAAAGATCTGGTCCTGTCCTCGGAGAGACCCCATGGGGTGCAGGTAAGGAGCGTCGGGGGGGGGGCTCGCTGGCGGACGTCCCTTACATTGCAGGTCTGTGCTTGTATAGATTGACATTTAATCTCTGGATATAGAATATTAGGGACTCGTGCGTCAGTATCCGCCTCCGGCTCCGCTCCTGGGAGGAGGAAGACACCCGGAGTTCGGGTTACAGAACATTTCCAATTCTTCGGTTGAGGGAATAACGACTGACGTGAACGCTGTACACGTGTATATGGTCTGGACATTTACGGTTAAAATAGTCCCTGAATTGTTTCTGAATTAGCAGGAGTTTAGTCTGGCACCGGGCGATCAGTAGGTGGTAATGGTATCGCTGACATGGATGCACAGATGAGGTCCGGAAGAAAGAAGTAGGGATGCCGTTCTCTGCTGATCCCTACACATTTAGGTAGAAGTTCCAAAATGTCCTTCAGTTTGCCGTGCGCGGGATTGTAGCTGGAACGTCCTAAAATTTGGTGCAAACCTCCAGCGTGCACGGATCCCCCGCTCTACGTGACTAATGAGCGGCGACTCCTCCGGGGTCGTTTGTTTAAGGGTTTCCCTATTTGTTCTGAAATCCAATCTTCCCATCAGTAATTGACTAATTGTGACAAGGCATAAGGGGGTCTGCTCCGAAGCGTGCCGCGAACCCCCTCAGGGGCCGCACAGAGGTGACAATTAGCATAGCTCAAAGCCTGACCCCCTTCTCTGCGGACACAAAGACCACTGACAGGCGGCCGCTGCCGCATCGGCTAATTCACAGGCGTCCGAGACGGATCCTGCGCTGGGGTCATTAGGGCGAAATAACAGAGACCCCCCCCCAAGAGTTAAAGCCGCAGATATGAAGATTTATAGAAGCGGAGGTTTCCTGCACTTAAAGGGACAGGAGCGAGAGGACGCAGGATTGTGTGCGATCACCGAGCGAGCGGTGCGGGCGCTGGACAACATGGACCGAAAAGAAAAAAGGCGATTCAAAGAGTTTATACTTCCGAAATCATAAGATTTGTGCTCTCTGCCAGTGAACGGGAGCACGGACGACGGAGAGCTCGCTACATTTGTCCTCCAGACTGATACATTGTAACGAATGATCCTTCTTTGTCTCGCTCAGACTGGATACAATTGTGACAAATAATATATAATCATTTCTGCATCTTATTATCGTTCTGCAGTTTGATGTTCTCACGTCGGTGAAGTCTTTGCACAAACACGTGGAGGCCTCGCAGCTCCCCCCCGCGTTCAGTGGGACGTTCCCGTACGGTCACCAGGACTGGCTGACGTTCCGCGCGGTGAGTGGACGCCCCAGGACTCCGGGGGCGACGCCGTCACTATCGGACGACTTGACGCAGAAACGTCTTTTAATATTTTCTTTTCTTCCTGTAGAAGTTGGAGAACTTACAAGACAGCTGCCGCGATGCCTGCGTCTTCCTGAACAGCGCCATCCAGAGCATGCACGGCAGCTCCCTGCCTGACAAGGCCGAGGTGCGGCGTCCACATATCCTGAAAATGTTCTCTCCAACAGCTGAGGGTTTGGTGCAATGTATCCTGCACTCCTGATACATTGTAGCAAAGTGGATCAGATGCAGCTGTGTGATTCCTATACATGGAGCACATGAGCAGTCGGTCGGGGAGACGGCGCCCCCCACCCCCCCGTGTAACGTCACGTGTCTTCTCTCCGGCAGGAGGCCAGTCTGCAGCTGACGCGCTTCGGCCACTTGATGAAGGCTGTGCTGGAAGATGCAAGACTGGTGACGCTGCAGACAGAAGGGGGCGCTGTGCTGGCCAGACTGAGGAAAGAGGAGTCGTGTGTTGCTCTCACCGAGGATTACAGGTAGGGGGCGACGTCACCAGATCGCGCTGAACTGCAGCAGGTTCTCCGCTGTCGGTAAATAGAAACATTCCTGTTTAATAGTCTGATATCCGTCACAGCTCAGGGTTTGTTACAATTGCATCTTTTCTAAACGGATTAGACGTTTTACCTTCGCTGATACATGGAAAAAATTGTATCAAACTTGTTAGAAGCTGAAGAGCGAGATTGTGCGCCGGATCTGACGGCAGAGATCCTGGATGGCAAAGTGTTCTAGAACTTACGGAATGTGGCGGCTCCTTTAAGATTCTATCCCGACAGTGAAAGTGTTAAGGTGTCGATGGCGGCGGCGCTGATACTGGAGGTGTTTGTTGGAGGAAGCCGGGGGTCGGGGTTATCCACCAGTCGGGTTTTGGCCGCTGCTTTTTCCAGTCGCTCTGGATCGCTGCGCCGTGTCTGGAATTCGATTGAAGCTGCAGGAATTGTGAAATGTTTTTCCCGATCGTCACTCCGTCATCTGGCACCAAATCCTCCGCGATAACTCCGGCGTCCAGCCGAGCCGCCGCATCCTGCAGGGGGGACGAGAGGGGCTTCCTATAGCAGAGTGACCCCAATCACTGGCGTGAGGGTTGGGGTCTGTTCACACCACGTGTGGCCACATTCCCATTGAAGCCTTATATAACACTGGCTATAGCTGCTGCAGAACCTCTTTTGGAATAGTAAATCCGAGCTAGCCTAATTGGACTCTCTGATCCTGTTTCTCAATAAGATGCATTTAGGTTTTGTGGCAGTAGTTTAATGAGCACTGCAGCTGCTGCAGAACCTCTTTTGGAAGAGTAAATTGGAACTATTCTAATTGGGCTCTGATCCTATTTATAAATGAGATGCATTTAGGTTTTGCGGCTGTTGGGGCATCATGTGGTATAATGAGGACTGCAGCTGCTGCAGAACCTCTTTTGAAGGGAGAAGAAGGCGCAGGTTCTTCTGATGTCTCTCTCTTCTAGGGAGGCGATGGACCTGGCGGCAGAGCTGTATAACAGGGTGGATGAAGGCGTGCACAGCCTGGTGCGACTGTCTAACCAGCGCATACAGGAGATGGAGCTGGTCATCGACTACAGAGCCTTTGAGGAGCGGTTTCAGGAGGTAAGAACGTGATAAGGAGGGGATCTGAGGGGTGATTGTGCGAGATGATGAGATATTCCGGATTATCGGACAGCCTTGTCCTGGATTATCAGATGCGGCTGACTGTGATCTGCTTTCTTTTAGGTCAGCGGGTGGATAGAGAATGTGGGTGAGCGTCTCCTGGAGGATTGCAGCGTCCTAGAAGATTCCCTGGAGGTTCTTCTTCAGACGCAGAGACACTTCGGTGAATTTGACGGAGTGGCGCGTGTAAGTGGCGGCTGCAGACGTTTCGCCTCCTCCGGGTGTCATCTTGGACCTCTGACGTTTGGGTCCTGTTTTCCAGGAGTACTGCAGCCGAGGGCTGGATCTGCTCCAAACCATGCAGCGATGGCAGAGCCTCTCCTCCCCCGACGCTCAGAAGTACCTGTTCAGGTTGCAGAGGTGTCAGGAGAAGGTGGACGAGTTCTCCCGGAGGCTGGAGGAGAGCAGGAGCCGCCTGCAGAAGACCCTCAGGCTCTACCAGTTCTTTGACAAGGTCAGTGAATAAGTCGCCAGATCTGCTTGCTGGCCATTGTGGCTCCCAATTAGCTTTAATGTCTGATGGAGTTTATGGACGTCTGAATTCTCTCTCCTGTTTTAGAAGCTCAGGCTGCTGCTCAGATCATCCCCCATGCTTTATACTGCAGCTCTGCTTAATAAACCATGACTGCTTCATGAGCAAAATTTACATTTTCAAAAAATGATGTTAGACGGCTACAGAAAAAAATGCTGGGATTTGTAGTGCAGGAGCTCATGGCAGAGGTTTTAGCGTCTTTCTGCACGGGTTTGCAGCTGATGCTGAGGTGGATTCACAGCATAAAGCTGAGTTTTTCTAGTATATAAATGGCTCCAGATGTTGTGGTCGGGTTCGGTCTTGTGACTCACACCACAAACAGCTGCTTTTTCCAGGGCAGTCCTGTTATTATATGATGCGGGCGAGACGCTGCACTATCTGCTCGTATATGATTCCTCCCGCATCAGAGGCGATCGCCTCCGATCAGAGATCAATGCGTCTCAGGAACGGCTCTCCTCTTCCCTCTGGTGGACACACATGGTATTGCAGGCCAGGACCTCACCACTGGAGTCTTGATGTCACAGAGGCTGCTCTGCATTTTTTATTCCATTTTTATGTTGTTATTGCACAATGTTTGGCTACTAAACCTCATCTGGTATCCAGCAATCGTTATTTCTCCTAATATTGCTGAAAACTTTAGGTTTGGACAGTTGTTCCAGTGGTGTGTGTATATATATATATATATATATGTGTGTGTGTGTATATATATATATATATATATATATATATATATATATATATATATATATATATATATATATATATATATGTGTGTATATATATATGTGTGTATATATATATATATATATATATATATATGTGTGTGTGTATATATATATATATACACAGTACAGACCAAAAGTTTGGACACACCTTCTCATTTAAAGATTTTTCTGTATTTTCATGACTTTGAAAATTGTACATTCACACTGAAGGCATCAAAACTATGAATTAACACATGTGGAATTATATACTTAACAAAAAAGTGTGAAACAACTGAAAGGTGGGCCCTGTCAGGTTTAATAAGTGGGATTTCTTGCCTTATAAATGTGGTTGGGACCATCAGTTGTGTTGTGCAGAAGTCTGGTGGATACACAGCTGATAGTCCTACTGAATAGACTGTAAGAATTTGTATTATGGCAAGAAAAAAGCAGCTAAGTAAAGAAAAGCGAGTGACCATCATTACTTTAAGAAATGAAGGTCAGTCAGTGCGAAAAATTGGGCAAACTTTGAAAATGTCCCCAAGTGCAGTTGCAAAAACCATAAATCGCTACAAAGAAACTGGCTCACATGAGGACCACCCCAGGAAAGGAAGACCAAGAGTCACCTCTGCTTCTGAGGATAAGTTTATCCGAGTCACCAGCCTCAGAAATCGCAGGTTAACAGCAGCTCAGATTAGAGACCAGGTCAATGCCACACAGAGTTCTAGCAGCAGACACATCTCTACAACAACTGTTAAGAGGAGACTTTGTGCAGCCGCCTTCATGGTAAAATAGCTGCTAGGAAACCACTGCTAAGGACAGGCAACAAGCAGAAGAGACTTGTTTGGGCTAAAGAACACAAGAAATGGACATTAGACCAGTGGAAATCTGTGCTTTGGTCTGATGAGTCCAAATTTGAGATCTTTGGTTCCAACCACCGTGTCTTTGTGCGACGCAGAAAAGGTGAACGGATGGACTCTACATGCCTGGTTCCCCCCGTGAAGCATGGAGGAGGAGGTGTGATGGTGTGGGGGGGCTTTGCTGGTGAGACTGTTGGGGATTTATTCAAAATTGAAGGCATACTGAACCAGCATGGCTACCACAGCATCTTGCAGCGGCATGCTATTCCATCCGGTTTGCGTTTAGTTGGACCATCATTTATTTTGCAACAGGACAATGATCCCAAACACACCTCCAGGCTGTGTAAGGGCTATTTGACCAAGAAGGAGAGTGATGGGGGGCTACGCCAGATGACCTGGCCTCCACAGTCACCAGACCTGAACCCAATCGAGATGGTTTGGGGTGAGCTGGACCGCAGAGTGAAGGCAAAAGGGCCAACAAGTGCTAAGCATCTCTGGGAACTCCTTCAAGATTGTTAGAAGACCATTTCCGGTGACTACCTCTTGAAGCTCATCAAGAGAATGCCAAGAGTGTGCAAAGCAGTCATCAAAGCAAAAGGTGGCTACTGTGAAGAACCTAGAATATAAGACATATTTTCAGTTGTTTCACACTTTTTTGTTAAGTATATAATTCCACATGTGGTAATTCATAGTTTTGATGCCTTCAGTGTGAATGTACAATTTTCAAAGTCATGAAAATACAGAAAAATCTTTAAATGAGAAGGTGTGTCCAAACTTTTGGTCTGTACTGTGTATATATATATATATATATATATATATATATATATATATATATATATATATATATATATATATATATTTTTTTTTTATTATTATTAGTATTATAGCGCCATTTATTCCATGGCACTTTACATGTAAAGAAAGGGGTATAATACAAGAACAATTACAATAATCTTGAAGACAATGTGACAGCGACTGGTACAGGAGGAGCGAGGACCCTGCCCGCGAGGGCTCACAATCTACAAGGGATGGGTGAGGATACAGTAGGTGAGGGTAGAGCTGGTCGTGCAGCGGTATGGTGGAGCGAGGACTCTGCCCGCGAGGGCTCACAATCTACAAGGGATGGGTGAGGATACAGTAGGTGAGGGTAGAGCTGGTCGTGCAGCGGTATGGTGGAGCGAGGACTCTGCCCGCGAGGGCTCACAGTCTACAAGGGATGGGTGAGGATACAGTAGGTGAGGGTAGGGCTGGTCGTGCAGCGGTATGGTGGAGCGAGGACTCTGCCCGCGAGGGCTCACAGTCTACAGGGGATGGGTGAGGATACAGTAGGTGAGGGTAGAGCTGGTCGTACAGCGGTATGGTGGAGAGAGGACCCTGCCCGCGAGGGCTCACAGTCTACAGGGGATGGGTGAGGATACAGAAGGTGAGTGTAGAGCTGGTCGTGCAGAGGTATGGTGGAGCGAGGACCCTGCCCGCGAGGGTTCACAGTCTACAGGGGATGGGTGAGGATACAGTAGGTGAGGGTAGAGCTGGTCGTGCAGCGGTATGGTGGAGCGAGGACCCTGCCCGCGAGCGCTCACAGTCTACAGGGGATGGGTGAGGATACAGTAGGTGAGGGTAGAGCTGGTCCTGCAGCGGTGTGGTGGAGCGAGGGCCCTGCCCGCGAGGGCTCACAGTCTACAGGGGATGGGTGAGGATACAGTAGGTGAGGGTAGAGCTGGTCGTGCAGCGGTATGGTGGAGCGAGGACCCTGCCCGCGAGGGCTCACAGTCTACAGGGGATGGGTGAGGATACAGTAGGTGAGGGTAGAGCTGGTCGTGCAGCGGTATGGTGGAGCGAGGACCCTGCCCACGAGGGCTCACAGTCTACAAGGGATGGGTGAGGATACAGTAGGTGAGGGTAGAGCTGGTCGTGCAGCGGTATGGTGGAGCGAGGACCCTGCCCGCGAGGGCTCACAGTCTACAGGGGATGGGTGAGGATAGAGCTGGTCGTGGAGCGGTATGGTGGAGCGGTGGTCACTACAGGTTGTACTCTTGTCGGAAGAGGTGGGTCTTCTGGTTTCTTTTGAAGGTTTCCACGGTCGGCGAGAGTCTGATGTGTTGGGGTAGAGAGTTCCAGAGTAGGGGGGAAGCACGGGAGAAATCTTGTATGCGATTATGGGAAGAGGAGATAAGAGGGGAGTAGAGCAGGAGATCTTGTGAGGATCGGAGGCTGCGTGCAGGTAAGTACTGGGAGACTAGGTCGCAGATATATGGGGGAAACAGGTTGTGGATGGCTTTGTATGCCATGGTTAGGGTTTTGAACTGGAGTCTCTTGGCAATGGGGAGCCAGTGAAGGGATTGACAGAGAGGAGAGGCCGGGGAATAGCGGGGGGACAGGTGGATTAGTCGGGCTGCAGAGTTTAGGATAGATTGGAGGGGTGCGAGAGTGTTAGAGGGGAGGCCACAGAGCAGGAGGTTGCAGTAGTCGAGGCGGGAGATGATGAGGGCGTGCACTAGTGTTTTTGCAGATTCGTGGTTGAGGAATGTGCGGATCCGGGAGATATTTTTGAGTTGGAGACGGCAGGAGGTGGAAAGGGCTTGGATATGTGGTTTGAAGGAGAGATCAGAGTCCAGGGTTACCCCAAGGCAGCGAGCTTGAGGGACTGGGGAGAGTGGGCAGCCATTGACGTTGATAGATAGGTCAGTTGGGGGGTTAAATGAGATGGTGGAAAGATGATGAACTCTGTTTTGTCCATGTTAAGTTTTAGAAATCTAGCAGAGAAGGAAGGATGAAATAGCGGACAGACATTGTGGGATTTTGGTTAGTAAGGAGGTGATATGGGGTCCAGAGAGGTAGATCTGTGTGTCATCAACATAGAGGTGATACTGAAAGCCGTGAGACTCTATGAGCTGTCCCAGACCGAAGGTGTAGATGGAGAAGAGCAGGGGTCCTAGAACTGAACCGTGGGGGACACAGATAGGGGTTGAGATGAGGAGGTGGTGTGTGAGTGGGAGACACTGAATGTCCGGTCTGTTGGGTATGAGGAGATCCAGGATAGGGCCAAGTCTGTGATGCCGAGAGATGAGAGAGTCTGTAGTAAGAGGGAATGGTCGACAGTGTCAAAGGCAGAGGACAGGTCCAGGAGGAGGAGGACAGAGTAGTGTCGCTTGGATTTGGCGGTCAGTAGGTCGTTGGTGACTTTAGTCAGGGCAGTTTCAGTGGAGTGGTGGTCTGTGGGGGTCCCAGGTCTGAGAATGAACGTTTACAGTGTTCATTGCTGTGGCCCCTTTTGCTCCTAGCTCCTCGCTGTGCAGACCCCCGCAGCGGCCTCTCTTCACATCAGTGCTGCGGTTCTCCTGCACAGGTGACCTTACAGTCCTGCATGTACCGGTGTATACACTGATGCAATTGTTCAGAGTGTCCAGTAATCTGGCATCTCAGCGTTATGGATCATCAGACCTTTACTGAGCTTACATTGAAAGGTTCAGCATCGGAGGACAGGCTGGCCAGGGGGCCGCCGTACCAAAGACCCTCACTCCCTCTGTAGCTTATGATTACAGGGACTTTTTTAGGAACTGGTAACGGGGTTTTCCCTGGAGTCTGCGGCCGCCTCTGTTCAGTGATTCTGGATAGAAGAATGAAAGGCCGGGAGGGACGAGCTGTGCAGTATCATCATCATCATCATCATTGCCGCCCTGATGGGAGTCGCTCCTGTGGCTGAGCACAAGGAATGCAGCTGCTGATAAAGGAGTGATGCAGCGAGTGCAGCTCCTGTGTAATTCTGCTGGTGATAGACTCCTGAGAAGAGACGGAGGGCATCCAGCTGCAGTATGTCACCCAGCAGAAAGCGATGGGGGTCTGCACCTGGAGACGCCTCAGGCTGTGAAGGAGTTTATAGAGACATAGTGACATGTACAGCACTGCCTGTGTGTCCTGCTGGGAGCTGCGCTGATACATTGTAGCAAACCCTCAGCAATGAGAAGCGTCATCGGGTGTGTGGTAAGAAGAGATGGTGACACTGGCACGGGATTAAGATGAAAAGTTATAGAAATTTGCAGGACGTTATATCTTACAATCTTTTTCAAGTAAATTTGCTTGTGGTAAAAATCTAATCCTTTGTATATAATCCAGCTCTGGTATGATAATCCAGCTCTTTGAGGCTCATGTATTATATAATCTGCATTATAACCCAGCTATGTGGCTCCAGTATTATAATCCGGCTCTGTGTGCCTCGTGTCATACTCTGCTTTTGTGCAGCTCATGTATTATATAATCCGTATTATAATCTGGCTCTGTGCGACTCTGGTATTATAATCCCGCTTTGTGTGGCTGCTTTGTTATAATCCGCCTCGGTGCGGCTCCGTTATTATATAATCTGTATTATAATCCAGCTCCTGTGTTATAATCCGCCTCTGTGCGGCTCCGTTATTATATAATCTGTATTATAATCCAGCTCCTGTGTTATAATCCGCCTCTGTGCGGCTCCGTTATTATATAATCTGTATTATAATCCAGCTCCTGTGTTATAATCCGCCTCTGTGCGGCTCCGTTATTATATAATCTGTATTATAATCCAGCTCCTGTGTTATAATCCGCCTCTGTGCGGCTCCGTTATTATATAATCTGTATTATAATCCAGCTCCTGTGTTATTATCCGCCTCTGTGCGGCTCCGTTATTATATAATCTGTATTATAATCCAGCTCCTGTGTTATAATCCGCCTCGGTGCGGCTCCGTTATTATATAATCTGTATTATAATCCAGCTCCTGCGTTATAATCCGCCTCGGTGCGGCTCTGTTATATAATCTGTATTATAATCTGCGTTTTTGTGTGGCTCGTATGTTATAATCCGAATTGTAATCCAGCTCCTGTGTTATCTGCCTTTGTGCGGCTCTGTATTATATAATCTGTATTCTAATCTGCATTTGTGCGGCTCGTATGTTATAATCCGAATTATAATCCAGCTCCTGTGTTATTATCCGCCTCTGTGCGGTTCTGTTATTATATAATCTGTATTATAATCCAGCTGCAGTATTATAATCCGGCTGGTATATGACATAATCTGCTGGATCGCTGCTGACACTCTGATCTTTAACCCTCTGGGCTCTGGCATTTCCTTGGTGTTGGGGGGCTCTGCTCCTCTCCGGCTCCCGCTCTCGGTCCGGGCCCATCCCCCTCCTCGGGGCTCGGCTGCCCATCTGCCTCACATTTGCCTGTGAATAGCCGGCCTGGCAGGGTGCGGGCGCCAGTCTCTCACTTCTGCAGATGATGAGCAGAGGCCGTCGAGTGCAGCTCGGAGCACAGATGGGGTCTACAGACGTGCAGGTAAGAGGGTCCCGTGTTATGTCCCTAGTTGGGGGTACAGCAGGTGCGGGGTCACCCAGTCTTTAGTATGGAGCTTGGCTGTGGCACAATGGGCTGATGGTTCTGGTGGGAGTCCTGTGTCCCCATGTCCGGGGTATTGTGGGGGGCATGTTGGGGTTTTCTTTGGTTGTGATGGTGCCTATTGATGGTCGGAGGTCTCTTGTACGACTGGAGTTGTGCTGCCGGAGCACGGCCAGAAAAGACCCTCAGAGACTGGTCCTCCGGTACTAAAGGGTTAATCCTTGTACGCTGCGATGCCAAGAACCGAAGCAACATCCAGAAGTAACTGTCCATTACTTGGCCGTGTGAGATGCTCTGCAGGGCGGAGGCTGTGCCTGTCTGTGATACTCAGATTGACCCTTATGGTCCTGATGGGTGAATAGCGCCCCCCGGGGCACATCGGGCCTCGTTACTGCTTTATTTGTTCTGGGTGGATTTTCACAGACACACGGCAGAGAGTAGAGAAAGGGGATGAAGACGGCTGCGGGTGGGGAAACTTACTATGGGGTCTTGGAGTCGGGTGGGGGTGACGTACACCGCGAACATCAGCTGATAATTGTGGTTACCCCTCGTACACAATGTCACATACATATCACACGCGCAGTCGCATACATATCACACACGCAGACGCATACACATCATACAAAGAAGCATAGATACTACACACAGGCACATACGTATTACACACATACATATTACACACATAGACGCATATATATCGCACGTGCAGTCGCATACGTATCACACACAAATATACATATCACACGCACAGACAGAGATATCAGCCGCGGAAATATTACACACATATTACACTGTCACATACATATCACACACGTTACACACTGTCGCGCACACATCACACACTGTCGCGCACTCATCACACACTGTCGCGTACTCATCACACACTGTCGCGCACACATCACACACTCATCACACACTGTCGCGCACACATCACACACTGTCGCGCACTCATCACACACTGTCGCGCACACATCACACACTGTCGCGCACACATCACACACTGTCGCGCACTCATCACACACTGTCGCGCACTCATCACACACTGTCGCGCACTCATCACACACTGTCGCGCACTCATCACACACTGTCGCGCACTCATCACACACTGTCGCGCACTCATCACACACTGTCGCGCACTCATCACACACTGTCGCGCACTCATCACACACTGTCGCGTACTCAGCACACACTGTCGCGCACTCAGCACACACTGTCGCGCACTCATCACACACTGTCGCGCACACATCACACACTGTCGCGCACACATCACACGCTGTCGCGCACACATCACACGCTGTCGCGCACACATCACACGCTGTCGCGCACACAGCACACGCTGTCGCGCACACAGCACACGCTGTCGCGCACACATCACACGCTGTCGCGCACACATCACACGCTGTCGCGCACACATCACACGCTGTCGCGCACACATCACACGCTGTCGCGCACTCAGCACACGCTGTCGCGCACACATCACACACTCATCACACACTGTCGCGCACACATCACACACTGTCGCGCACACATCACACACTGTCGCGCACACATCACACATTGTCGCGCACTCATCACACACTGTCGCGCACACGTCACACACTGTCGCGCACTCGTCACACACTGTCGCGCACACATCACACTGTCGCGCACTCATCACACACTGTCGCGCACTCATCACACACTGTCGCGCACTCATCACACACTGTCGCGCACACATCACACTGTCGCGTACTCAGCACACACTGTCGCGCACACAGCACACACTGTCGCGCACTCATCACACACTGTCGCGCACTCATCACACACTGTCGCGCACTCATCACACACTGTCGCGCACTCATCACACACTGTCGCGCACTCATCACACACTGTCGCGCACTCATCACACACTGTCGCGCACTCATCACACACTGTCGCGCACTCATCACACACTGTCGCGCACACATCACACTGTCGCGCACTCATCACACACTGTCGCGCACTCATCACACACTGTCGCGCACACATCACACTGTCGCGTACTCAGCACACACTGTCGCGCACACAGCACACACTGTCGCGCACTCATCACACGCTGTCGCGCACTCATCACACGCTGTC
This sequence comes from Phyllobates terribilis, assembly GCF_046119375.1. Taxonomy (NCBI): domain Eukaryota; kingdom Metazoa; phylum Chordata; class Amphibia; order Anura; family Dendrobatidae; genus Phyllobates; species Phyllobates terribilis. Next base: position 14,418 of record NW_027371479.1, read on the forward strand.
GCGCACTCATCACACGCTGTCGCGCACTCATCACACGCTGTCGCGCACACATCACACGCTGTCGCGCACTCATCACACGCTGTCGCGCACTCATCACACGCTGTCGCGCACTCATCACACGCTGTCGCGCACACATCACACGCTGTCGCGCACACATCACACGCTGTCGCGCACACATCACACGCTGTCGCGCACTCATCACACGCTGTCGCGCACACATCACACGCTGTCGCGCACTCATCACACGCTGTCGCGCACACATCACACGCTGTCGCGCACACATCACACGCTGTCGCGCACACATCACACGCTGTCGCGCACACATCACACGCTGTCGCGCACACATCACGCGCTGTCGCGCACACATCACGCGCTGTCGCGCACTCATCACGCGCTGTCGCGCACTCATCACGCGCTGTCGCGCACTCAGCACGCGCTGTCGCGCACACATCACGCGCTGTCGCGCACACATCACGCGCTGTCGCGCACACATCACGCGCTGTCGCGCACTCATCACGCGCTGTCGCGCACACATCACGCACTGTCGCGTACTCCGCACACACTGTCGCGTACATATCACACATTATTGCGGGGCTTCATGTATTCCGTTGCTCGTGCATCTTGTGCTCCTTTCACCTTCTATCCTCGTTCCCGGTCCTTTATTCCAGTCGCACCGTTGCACGTGGTTGCGGTCAAGACCTCCTTGCTGTCGGTCGCTGTCACAGTGCTCATGTTTCTTACTGAAACGTTCTCCCTGCTATTAACTGTCTGCCGGGTTACTCAGGAGCCGTCTACCTGTCAGTATTCATCTCCTCCATCCAGATCTGATGGCTACTCCCATCATTGTACTGACAAGGGCTGATGGGTGATGGCCTGCTCATGGTTACGGTCAGGACTTATTAAAGACTCTGTTGATCTGTCAGTCACTTGCCCGGCTCTGCAGCTGGGAGGTGTATGTCATCTGTAGCTGCGTCCGGTACATTCCCACCTACACAACACAGAGGGTTAGACCTTCCTTTCTTACTGCTCTTCTCTTTGAATTGATTCAGGATTGTATGTACTGACAGCAAACAGAGGCTAAAACCTGCGCAGAGCTCATACTTCTCACAGCTGAAGGTTTGTTACAATGTATGCAGACTAGACAATCTTCTGTTAATTGCAGACATCAGTACAGATATCTCTACTCCTGATATTTTGCAAACTTTCCACTGTGAAAATACTTATTAGCCCGCTTGGCCTCTAGAAGTAAATATAAATCTATTCACTGACAGCAAGCGGACATCTTACCGAGGAATCAGAATGCCTGGCGGGTATGAAAGTTGCAGCACTTTTCATTCCTTGTGTCAGGGCTATGATGGGGCTGGGTTTCCATTGCGCATATACAGAGAAACTCGCTTGTTTTTGTGCCGCCCTGATCTGATCCCTCAGATGCTTGTGTGTGCCCCGCACTGATCTGATCCCTCAGATGCTTGTGTGTGCCCCGCACTGATCTGATCCCTCAGATGCTTGTGTGTGCCCCGCACTGATCTGATCCCTCAGATGCTTGTGTGTGCCCCGCACTGATCTGATCCCTCAGATGCTTCTGTGCGCCCCGCACTGATCTCATCCCTCAAATGCTTCTGTGCGCCCCGCACTGATCTCATCCCTCAGATGCTTCTGTGCGCCCCGCACTGATCTCATCCCTCAGATGCTTCTGTGCGCCCCGCACTGATCTGATCCCTCAGATGCTTCTGTGCGCCCCGCACTGATCTGATCCCTCAGATGCTTCTGTGTGCCCCGCACTGATCTGATCCCTCAGATGCTTCTGTGCGCCCCGCACTGATCTCATCCCTCAGATGCTTCTGTGCGCCCCGCACTGATCTCATCCCTCAGATGCTTCTGTGCGCCCCGCACTGATCTCATCCCTCAGATGCTTCTGTGCGCCCCGCACTGATCTCATCCCTCAGATGCTTCTGTGCGCCCCGCACTGATCTCATCCCTCAGATGCTTCTGTGCGCCCCGCACTGATCTCATCCCTCAGATGCTTCTGTGCGCCCCGCACTGATCTCATCCCTCAGATGCTTCTGTGCGCCCCGCACTGATCTCATCCCTCAGATGCTTCTGTGTGCCCCGCACTGATCTGATCCCTCAGATGCTTCTGTGCGCCCCGCACTGATCTGATCCCTCAGATGCTTCTGTGCGCCCCGCACTGATCTGATCCCTCAGATGCTTCTGTGCGCCCCGCACTGATCTGATCCCTCAGATGCTTCTGTGCGCCCCGCACTGATCTGATCCCTCAGATGCTTCTGTGCGCCCCGCACTGATCTGATCCCTCAGATGCTTCTGTGCGCCCCGCACTGATCAGATCCCTCAGATGCTTCTGTGTGCCCCGCAGTGATCTGATCCCTCAGATGCTTCTGTGCGCCCCGCACTGATCTCATCCCTCAGATGCTTCTGTGCGCCCCGCACTGATCTCACCCCTCAGATGCTTCTGTGCGCCCCGCACTGATCTGATCCCTCAGATGCTTCTGTGCGCCCCGCACTGATCTGATCCCTCAAATGCTTCTGTGCGCCCCGCACTGATCTGATCCCTCAGATGCTTCTGTGTGAACCGCACTGATCTCACCACTCAGATGCTTCTGTGTGAACCGCACTGATCTCACCACTCAGATGCTTCTGTGTGAACCGCACTGATCTCACCCCTCAGATGCTTCTGTGTGCCCCGCACTGATCGGATCCCTCAGATGCTTCTGTGCGCCCCGCACTGATCTGATCCCTCAGATGCTTCTGTGCGCCCCGCACTTATCTGATCCCTCAAATGCTTCTGTGCGCCCCGCACTGATCTGATCCCTCAAATGCTTCTGTGCGCCCCGCACTGATCTGATCCCTCAGATGCTTCTGTGTGCCCCGCACTGATCTGATCCCTCAGATGCTTCTGTGCGCCCCGCACTGATCTCATCCCTCAAATGCTTCTGTGCGCCCCGCACTGATCTCATCCCTCAGATGCTTCTGTGCGCCCCGCACTGATCTCATCCCTCAGATGCTTCTGTGCGCCCCGCACTGATCTCATCCCTCAGATGCTTCTGTGCGCCCCGCACTGATCTGATCCCTCAGATGCTTCTGTGCGCCCCGCACTGATCTGATCCCTCAGATGCTTCTGTGCGCCCCGCACTGATCTGATCCCTCAGATGCTTCTGTGCGCCCCGCACTGATCTGATCCCTCAGATGCTTCTGTGCGCCCCGCACTGATCTCATCCCTCAGATGCTTCTGTGCGCCCCGCACTGATCTCATCCCTCAGATGCTTCTGTGCGCCCCGCACTGATCTCATCCCTCAGATGCTTCTGTGCGCCCCGCACTGATCTCATTCCTCAGATGCTTCTGTGCGCCCCGCACTGATCACATCCCTCAGATGCTTCTGTGCGCCCCGCACTGATCTCATCCCTCAGATGCTTCTGTGCGCCCCGCACTGATCTGATCCCTCAGATGCTTCTGTGCGCCCCGCACTGATCTGATCCCTCAGATGCTTCTGTGCGCCCCGCACTGATCTGATCCCTCAGATGCTTCTGTGTGCCCCGCACTGATCTGATCCCTCAGATGCTTCTGTGCGCCCCGCACTGATCTGATCCCTCAGATGCTTCTGTGCGCCCCGCACTGATCTGATCCCTCAGATGCTTCTGTGCGCCCCGCACTGATCTGATCCCTCAGATGCTTCTGTGCGCCCCGCACTGATCTGATCCCTCAGATGCTTCTGTGCGCCCCGCACTGATCTGATCCCTCAGATGCTTCTGTGCGCCCCGCACTGATCAGATCCCTCAGATGCTTCTGTGTGCCCCGCAGTGATCTGATCCCTCAGATGCTTCTGTGCGCCCCGCACTGATCTCATCCCTCAGATGCTTCTGTGCGCCCCGCACTGATCTCACCCCTCAGATGCTTCTGTGCGCCCCGCACTGATCTCATCCCTCAGATGCTTCTGTGCGCCCCGCACTGATCTGATCCCTCAAATGCTTCTGTGCGCCCCGCACTGATCTGATCCCTCAGATGCTTCTGTGTGAACCGCACTGATCTCACCACTCAGATGCTTCTGTGTGAACCGCACTGATCTCACCACTCAGATGCTTCTGTGTGAACCGCACTGATCTCACCCCTCAGATGCTTCTGTGTGCCCCGCACTGATCGGATCCCTCAGATGCTTCTGTGCGCCCCGCACTGATCTGATCCCTCAGATGCTTCTGTGCGCCCCGCACTTATCTGATCCCTCAAATGCTTCTGTGCGCCCCGCACTGATCTGATCCCTCAAATGCTTCTGTGCGCCCCGCACTGATCTGATCCCTCAGATGCTTCTGTGCGCCCCGCACTGATCTGATCCCTCAAATGCTTCTGTGCGCCCCGCACTGATCTGATCCCTCAGATGCTTCTGTGTGCCCCGCACTGATCTCACCCCTCAGATGCTTGTGTGTGCCCCGCACTGATCGGATCCCTCAGATGCTTGTGTGTACCCCGCACTGATCTGATCCCTCAGATGCTTCTGTGCGCCCCGCACTGATCTGATCCCTCAGACGCTTCTGTGTGCCCGGCACTGATCTCATCCCTCAGATGCTTCTGTGTGCCCCGCACTGATCTGATCCCTCAGATGCTTCTGTGTGCCCCGCACTGATCTGATCCCTCAGATGCTTCTGTGTGCCCCGCACTGATCTGATCCCTCAGATGCTTCTGTGTGCCCCGCACTGATCTGATCCCTCAGATGCTTGTGTGCCCCGCACTGATCTGATCCCTCAGATGCTTCTGTGTGCCCCACACTGATCTGATCCCTCAGATGCTTCTGTGTGAACCGCACTGATCTGACGCTCCGGATGCCGCTGTGTGCCCCGCACTCAGACGCTCCGGATGCCGCTGTGTGCCCCGCACTGATCTGACGCTCCGGATGCCGCTGTGTGTCCCGCACTGATCTGACGCTCCGGATGCCGCTGTGTGCCCCGCACTGATCTGACGCTCCGGATGCCGCTGTGTGCCCCGCACTGATCTGACGCTCCGGATGCCGCTGTGTGCCCCGCACTGATCTGACGCTCCGGATGCTGCTGTGTGCCCCGCACTGATCTGACGCTCCGGATGCCGCTGTGTGCCCCGCACTGATCTGACGCTCCGGATGCCGCTGTGTGCCCCGCACTGATCTGACGCTCCGGATGCCGCTGTGTGCCCCGCACTGATCTGACGCTCCGGATGCCGCTGTGTGCTCCGCACTGATCTCACGCTCCGGATGTCGCTGTGTGCCCCGCACTGATCTGCCCCTCCAGGTGGCTCTGTGATCGCCTCTCAATAGGAAAATGATCTGTGGCTTTTTCAGCACTTGGCATCAATTGTGAGACTCCCGGAGAAAAGCCCTTTATGTGTTAGAACTTTAAATACCCGTTTCCTCTCGTATTGGTGACATCCTAATTCCCTTTCACATGTAGAGTCTGCTGGGAGTGCGGATGAGTCTAATTTCCACGGCCCCTACTCTTTACATCATGCGCTGCACCCCCTGATTTTGGAGAAGCTGCTGTCCCTTTCTGGACCTCTGTTGGCCAATTCCTTTCAGCTGAATTAAAATTCCAGCCGCGCCTGATTCCTCTCCTCCATCTCCCCTCCTCGCTCACTGAGCTGGAACACGGAAAGTGACATAGAGCCCACCGGCAGGCCCATGCAAGGCGCACGTTAACTCTCTCTCACCTGGATTGCTTCAGGCAGGAGACTCCAAACTGTGGCTCTCCAGGGGTTGCAAGACTACAACCCTCTGCGTGCCCTGACAGCTGCATGTAGGGCGACAGGTGGATGAAGTGACCCCTCACCTCGGTGTTTTGCCGTCTCCATACACCTGTCTGGTACAGTGTGATCCTGTATGAGCAGCTGCCCAGGACTCGGCCTTGTCCCCCTGGATTTGCTCTCCTGACCCCTCTGCCTTTGTGTTGGGCAACACTGTCTTTCTATTGAAATAGCAGCAGCGCATCAATAGCGGGGGCCGACCCCAGTGATCGCAGCTGCTTTGAGACCCCCTTCCTTCATCATATATAAAAGAGGGTCTTTGCCCTCCGCTATCTACTGACAAATAGGGGGGAGACCATACATCTGTCCTGTCCTGCCAGCAGATGTGACTAGTATGTGGGGGATGGTGGGGTCCCAGACAGATCAGTGTCACTCCGCTTCCACAAATTGTCCACTTTCTTTTATCTCTTCTACATTTGACCAATTATTGAGGTCTTGAAATGGCACCTTTCTGCGAGCCGCGTATCCCACTTTAATGAGATGGAGAGGGGCGTTGCCCTGTTTTGCAGTCTTGAGTGGAGTGGGGGTCCGGAGTGTTCTAATGTCTCGGTGGGGGATTGTTAAGGCTGTGATGGGCGGGCGCACTGCTGCAGAACGCTTGCCATTATTATACCAATATTTTCAGCCCGCGTTATTTTTTTTACCTAAATTCCTGATTTCTCCCCAAATTCTGGGCACTTGACCCTTTATGTCTTGAGATGTCAATGTCTGATTAAGGACAGAATCCATGTTGGGATTTATACGTTCTTGTTTGAAGCAACCCATTGAAGTTTTGACCGTCCCTATAAGACGTCAGCGGCTCTTTTGGAGGAACTAATGACCTCAGGGAGGTACGAATGAATGTTGGTCACTCGGTGACTGGCACCGCAGGACCATCCGTGTAATGTACAGTCGCTCGCTTGTGGCTGACGCTGCCCAGTAGATCCGCTCTCGGCTTCGCGCTGCGGGCACTGGGCATTTCAGGACAAGCAGTAAATCTTTTGTCTGCGGAGCATAGTGGCTCCTCTATTGTCCCCGGGTGCCTCCTTCATCCTGGCACCGTTTCACCCTCCGTGACTTTCAGGAGCCCGCTTGTCAGGTGACCACATTCCTGCATGGAACATGACTATTTGTGAGACTCGGTTGGAGTCGGGGGGTCCGGTTTCCCACAGGATGAGAACCCCTTTTGTTCTCACGGAGGCAGCATTATGAATACTTAGAAGGTGGCGTCCCTACATATCAGATGGTTGGCACCACGACGTCTCCAAGAAGAGAAAAAAAGAACCAACCTGGAGATTTCCGACACTGGTCACAGTTGTAGGACTTGTCTGCTCCCCTTGCCATGATATCTGACAGGGTGGACGTTCCATAGGACGCTTGTGCCCCGTACATACGAGGTCTGTATACAGGAATATATGCTCCGCGGGGAGTTCAGAGCTGGAGTTGCCGCTCTTTGAGCAGATTAGGAATTAGTGAAAATCAAAGCTCTGGATATTTGCATGTAAATGTCCCATCCTATAATTGGCACAATGGCGGCTCTGGGCTCTTGTCAGGGTCCTGCGATGCCGGCGGCAGCTCTGGGGAATAGCCCCATCTAATACCCCGAGATGATGAGAGTCATGAAAATGAGCTGAAGATAAGTGGCGTCTTGTTTATTCCATCGTCGGCCGGATCCGTACTTCTCCGCCTGGCGTCTTTTACTGGTCTAGGACTTGGTGCTTTCCAGCATTCGCTTTTCTGAACCCAGGGGTGCTAGAGGGTTTGTACCAAATTAGTAAGTTACGCCCAATCTGTTCTGGGGACAACCACACACTGGTGAGGGTCCCAGTGGGGTAAATGGTAGCTGTGATCATTCGCTTTTCTTCTGTCCTGTCCGTATGTTTTGTGACTTGATGTTAGTGGATTGTTCAGTTCCAGAAGTTTTTCCTAAACTTTCCATATTTGCTTTTTCAGGCTTACGAATGGGCCCTGGAAGGGATGCGACATCTTGCTGCCATCAGCCTGGACGACTGTAACTCGCCGGAGCTTTGCCTCGGTGCCCTCGGGAGTCTGGAGAAGTACCAGGTGCAGCATCCAGTGATCGGAGAGAAGAAGTTCGAGGAGATGCGGGAGCTCGTCTATGAGCTGAAGAACGAGAAGGGGGTGAAGCATTGGAAGTTCGCCTGGTCAAAGTGTCAGGAGGCCAGGCAAGTTTTTGAGAAGAAGTTTGAGGCCGCTTTGAGGGCGAAAAGTTTGTTGTCAGGAGATCAAAATTCTCCAAAGTCAATACCTTCAGAAGATGGAGACCAGAGGCGACATTCAGATAAGAACATAAATCTGTCTTACATCCAAAATAAGCCACTTAATTCCCCCGTCTGTGTCAGAGAGAGGAGACTTGGGAGAGTTCTGTGTCCGAGACCCGAAATGGACCCGATGCCCTTCAGAGTTAGTCCTCCTGGCTCCAGTGCCAGTTCTGTTTCATCGTCATCTGCGTACCGAGGACGTAAACTGTCCCTTCAGAGTTCTCCTGGAGAGGACCTGCACCTTGACCTGATTCACCAGGTGCCTTCCGGTTCCTCCACACCGACGCCATCACGACCCATGGGAAGAAGGCTGCTAAGAAAGGCTCAGAGTTTTGACCTTCCTGGGACTGATGTAAGCAGCCATGGTTGTCAGCGGAGACTCAGTGAGCCCGCCAGGAGAGGAAACACTGGGGTCTTCATCAGAGGCCTGGAAGTGAGCAGCACAGAGATGGTGGAGCGTTCCTGCAGCCCCCGACTACCACTCTCCACGGACTGGTCAGCAGAGCGGATGCTGAATGATAGGAGGAGTAGTGTCTCTTCAGCATGCGGCAGGTAAGAGGCCGACATAGTGCAATATAAGAAAGCAAAGTCAGATTATTGGTGCTCGGCCGGGAATAGAAACAAAAATTACACAGGATTATATGTTTTGTTCCATATGTTCTACTTTTCCCTATGGCCTGGGCATCCTCGGGCTGCCAACTTGTTGGGAGTTGTAGTGTTGCAGACATTACATTATTTTGTATAATGTTGGACCCCCGTACTGGTGATTTATGGAAATCCCAGAAGTAGGATCACTATTGATTAAAATTTGATGGCCTGTTATGTTAGATGCATCATACGAGGATCAGACTTTCATTTCAGCTCTTTTATCTTCTGCTGTAGTAAACTCCGGCACATCATCGATGAAATGGTCACCACAGAGCGAGAATACGTCCGGTCCCTGTGGTACATCAGTGAGAACTACTTTCCGGAGATGGATCGCATGGACCTGCCTCAGGACCTGAGGGGAAAGAGGGGCATCATCTTTGGAAACCTGGAGAAGCTGAGGGATTTTCACAGCCAGTATTTCCTGAAGGAGCTGGAGAGCTGCTGCAATCATCCCCTGAGAGTTAGCCACTGCTTCCTCCGGCACGTAAGTGACCCCCGGAGTGGGCAATATCGGCCTCCGGGGTCCATTATCTGAGCCCTGGACTATCCAGTGAGATCGTCAACAATGATGGAATTCGTCTTTTTTTATTTTTCCTTCCAGAAAGACCAGTTTGGGATGTACGCTTTGTACAGCAAGAATAAGCCCAGGTCGGACCTGCTCCTCGCCAGCCATGGGAACATATTTTTTAAGGTAAGAAAGTTTTGGAAAGTTTCCAGATTACTTTGCCGGTATACATAGAGTCTTTGGTTCACGAAGGGTTTTGTCACTTTGTGCCAGAACAAGCAGCGGCAGCTGGGAGACAAGATGGACCTGGCCTCGTACCTGCTGAAGCCCATTCAGAGGATGAGTAAGTATGCTCTTCTCCTGAAGGACCTGATTAAGGAGTGCGGGGAGGCGCAGGAGCAGGAGCTGGCGTATCTGCGGGCAGCCGAGGAAATGGTCAAGTTCCAGCTGCGTCACGGGAACGATCTTCTGGCTATGGACGCCATACGGGACTGTGATGTGAGTAATCAGGCGCTGACGACTGTCAGATATGAGCCGGTATCACAACTTCACATCCTCCATATTTTGTGACTTTCAGGTGAACTTAAAGGAGCAAGGACAGCTGGTGAGACAGGACGAGTTCACGGTGTGGCTTGGCCGGAAGAAGTGTCAGAGACATGTCTTCTTGTTCGAGGATCTGATCCTGTTCAGTAAACCCAAGAGGATCGAGGGAGGGTTAGACGTCTACATCTACAAGCGTTCCTTCAAGGTAAGAAAACTCTGTGACTAATGGGCCGGACTGGGATATTCCCCCCTGGATTTGGATTTCACGGTTCCCACCTTCTCTCCGGTTTGTAGACGGCAGACATTGGTTTGACGGAAAACTCTGGAGATAGTGGTTTGCGCTTCGAAATTTGGTTCAGGAGGCGGAAATCTAACGACACTCACATTCTCCAAGCCGGCACCGCCGACATCAAGCAAGCGTGGACGACCGACATTGCCAAAATCCTGTGGCAGCAAGCGAATAGGAATAAAGGTAGAGTTCCCCTGGGCCGAGCCACATTGTAGATCGGGGTAACGAGAGGGGTCTCTCATCGGATAACCTTGTTGGTCTCCCCCTTGCAGGGATAGATGCATTACGCCTTAATTCTGATTATGGATGCTTTATTTTCAGAGATCCGTATGCAGGAGATGGTTTCCATGGGTGTCGGTAATAAGCCATTTTTGGATATCAAGCCCAGTGACGCAGCAATCAATAACCGCGCTATCGATTACATCATGAAAGGGCGAGGTAAGTCTTTATAGGTTATTACACTCCGACAATGGTCGGACCGAATGCATGAGATGAATCCAGCCAATGCTTTGTGTTCTGCGCAGGGGCGAGGACCAGGGCCTCCATTGCGGTCTCCGTGTTTGACCATTCAGATCCGTACAAGAGGACTCAGGCTCCCATAACATGTAACGCTGTCCCCTCACCCTGCGGACCGTCGTCTGCTTCACTGCTGGGACCCCTTAACTTGCACATGTATGTGAACCAAACCCTTCTGCCCGGAGTGCTGTCCCCCAATAGACCGTATGAGCCCAGCAGCTGCCTGGAGGAAGACGAGCTGGAGAATGAGACGAGCTGCAGCCAGCCCTCCATGAGTGAGTGCCCGATCTGCTCTCTCTTCATCCTTCTCACCGCGCCGTGGATACTGATCATCTGGTGTTTTACTTGCAGCCACGGAAAGCTCCGAGTCCTCTCACTGTATGTCTGGTGCTGGCTCCAGCGGCTCAGACAGCGGCTGTGTCTCGGGTATCCCTCCCGACAATCTATCTGAAGATGCCGGCTCTCCGTGTGATGCCTCCGCACAGTACACCTTCCCAGAAAGAAGGAACAGCGTTGCCTCCCCGGTGGTGGAAAAATCCAGATTCATCAACAGACAATACATCTCAGCAGTAAGGACCTCACAGAGATACACTTACGTCACTACATCTCACAGCAATGTTCCCCAAGCTGTGGCACTACAACTCACAGCGTGCCAACCAGCTGATGACCCATAGCTTGGGGAACACTGCCCTACAGAGTCATGTATGTAACCAACACACAGTCACAATCGGAGAGGTGTCGGAGGCCTGCCGCCATGCCCCACTGTGTGTCGGAGGCCTGCCGCCATGCCCCACTGTGTGTCGGAGGCCTGCCGCCATGCCCCACTGTGTGCCGGAGGCCTGCCGCCATGCCCCACTGTGTGCCGGAGGCCTGCCGCCATGCCCCACTGTGTGCCGGAGGCCTGCCGCCATGCCCCACTGTGTGCCGGAGGCCTGCCGCCATGCCCCACTGTGTGCCGGAGGCCTGCCACCATGCCCCACTGTGTTCCGGAGGCCTGCCACCATGCCCCACTGTGTTCCGGAGGCCTGCCACCATGCCCCACTGTGTTCCGGAGGCCTGCCACCATGCCCCACTGTGTGCCGGAGGCCTGCCACCATGCCCCACTGTGTTCCGGAGGCCTGCCACCATGCCCCACTGTGTTCCGGAGGCCTGCCACCATGCCCCACTGTGTGCCGGAGGCCTGCCACCATGCCCCACTGTGTGTAGGAGGCCTGCTGCAATGGAAACAAAGTGATTCTGGTATCCTGTCAGCATTGGTGGACATCGGAGCCTTCCCTCGGACTGGTATACTGGGGAATACCCCAATGTACATGTCTGACTGAGGGCTTAGACATCATCAATTTGGGCCATTGTGTAAAGAGTAAAGTCACCTCTGCTGCATCTGTATAACATGAATATACACTGCTCAAAAAAATAAAGGGAACACTTAACAGAATATAACTCCAAGTAAATCAAACTTCTGTGAAATCAAACTGTCCACTTAGGAAGCAGCACTGATTGACAATCAATTTCACCTGCTGTTGTGCAAATGGAATAGACAATAGATGGAAATTATTGGCAATTATCAAGACACCCTCAATAAAAGAGTGGTTCTGCAGGTGGGGACCACAGACCACATCTCAGTACCAATGCTTTCTGGCTGATGTTTTGGTCACTTTTGAATGTTGGTTGTGCTTCCACACTCGTGGTAGCATGAGATGGACTCTACAACCCACAGAAGTTGCTCAGGTAGTGCAGCTCATCCAGGATGGCACATCAATGCGAGCTGTGGCAAGAAGGTTTGCTGTGTCTGTCAGCGTAGTGTCCAGAGGCCGGAGGCGCTACCAGGAGACAGGCCAGTACACCAGGAGACGTGGAGGGGCCGTAGGAGGGCAACAACCCAGCTGCAGGACCACTACCTCCACTTTTGTGCAAGGAGGAACAGGAGGAGCACTGCCA
>NW_027371480.1:0-26848 GCF_046119375.1 Phyllobates terribilis
AAAACATGTAAAAATTCATATACCAGAAATGTTTGAAGCTACTGACGAATGAATTGACTGTCATCACCCAGCTCATTTGAATCTTCTTTATCATGCTAGGATTAGCAGGAAAAAGCTAAAAATTTCAGAATTGCCCCGTGCAATGTGGAGATATTACTGTTTGTGCATTTACAATATTCATGAAAACATGTTTTTCATATACCAGAATGTTTGAAGCTACTGACTGAATGAAAGGAGCTGGCATCTCACTCTCTTTGAATCTTCTTTATCATGCTAGGATTAACAGGAAAAAGCTAAAAATTTCAGAATTGCACCGTGCAATGTGGAGATATTACTGTTTGTGCATTTACAATATTCATTGATTTTTGCCATTGAAAAACGTCCAGAAATGTTTGAAGCTACTGACTGAATGAAAGGAGCTGGCATCTCACTCTCTTTGAATCTTCTTTATCATGCTAGGATTAACAGGAAAAAGCTAAAAATTTCAGAATTGCACCGTGCAATGTGGAGATATTACTGTTTGTGCATTTACAATATTCATTGATTTTTGCCATTGAAAAACATGTTTTTCATATACCAGAAATGTTTGAAGCTACTGACTGAATGAAAGGAGCTGGCATCTCACTCTCTTTGAATCTTCTTTATCATGCTAGGATTAACAGGAAAAAGCTAAAAATTTCAGAATTGCACCGTGCAATGTGGAGATATTACTGTTTGTGCATTTACAATATTCATTGATTTTTGCCATTGAAAAACGTCCAGAAATGTTTGAAGCTACTGACTGAATGAAAGGAGCTGGCATCTCACTCTCTTTGAATCTTCTTTATCATGCTAGGATTAACAGGAAAAAGCTAAAAATTTCAGAATTGCACCGTGCAATGTGGAGATATTACTGTTTGTGCATTTACAATATTCATTGATTTTTGCCATTGAAAAACGTTTTTCATATACCAGAAATGTTTGAAGCTACTGACTGAATGAAAGGAGCTGGCATCTCACTCTCTTTGAATCTTCTTTATCATGCTAGGATTAACAGGAAAAAGCTAAAAATTTCAGAATTGCACCGTGCAATGTGGAGATATTACTGTTTGTGCATTTACAATATTCATTGATTTTTGCCATTGAAAAACATGTTTTTCATATACCAGAAATGTTTGAAGCTACTGACTGAATGAAAGGAGCTGGCATCTCACTCTCTTTGAATCTTCTTTATCATGCTAGGATTAACAGGAAAAAGCTAAAAATTTCAGAATTGCACCGTGCAATGTGGAGATATTACTGTTTGTGCATTTACAATATTCATTGATTTTTGCCATTGAAAAACGTCCAGAAATGTTTGAAGCTACTGACTGAATGAAAGGAGCTGGCATCTCACTCTCTTTGAATCTTCTTTATCATGCTAGGATTAACAGGAAAAAGCTAAAAATTTCAGAATTGCACCGTGCAATGTGGAGATATTACTGTTTGTGCATTTACAATATTCATTGATTTTTGCCATTGAAAAACATGTTTTTCATATACCAGAAATGTTTGAAGCTACTGACTGAATGAAAGGAGCTGGCATCTCACTCTCTTTGAATCTTCTTTATCATGCTAGGATTAACAGGAAAAAGCTAAAAATTTCAGAATTGCACCGTGCAATGTGGAGATATTACTGTTTGTGCATTTACAATATTCATTGATTTTTGCCATTGAAAAACATGTTTTTCATATACCAGAAATGTTTGAAGCTACTGACTGAATGAAAGGAGCTGGCATCTCACTCTCTTTGAATCTTCTTTATCATGCTAGGATTAACAGGAAAAAGCTAAAAATTTCAGAATTGCACCGTGCAATGTGGAGATATTACTGTTTGTGCATTTACAATATTCATTGATTTTTGCCATTGAAAAACATGTTTTTCATATACCAGAAATGTTTGAAGCTACTGACTGAATGAAAGGAGCTGGCATCTCACTCTCTTTGAATCTTCTTTATCATGCTAGGATTAACAGGAAAAAGCTAAAAATTTCAGAATTGCACCGTGCAATGTGGAGATATTACTGTTTGTGCATTTACAATATTCATTGATTTTTGCCATTGAAAAACATGTTTTTCATATACCAGAAATGTTTGAAGCTACTGACTGAATGAAAGGAGCTGGCATCTCACTCTCTTTGAATCTTCTTTATCATGCTAGGATTAACAGGAAAAAGCTAAAAATTTCAGAATTGCACCGTGCAATGTGGAGATATTACTGTTTGTGCATTTACAATATTCATTGATTTTTGCCATTGAAAAACATGTTTTTCATATACCAGAAATGTTTGAAGCTACTGACTGAATGAAAGGAGCTGGCATCTCACTCTCTTTGAATCTTCTTTATCATGCTAGGATTAGCAGGAAAAAGCTAAAAATTTCAGAATTGCACCGTGCAATGTGGAGATATTACTGTTTGTGCATTTACAATATTCATTGATTTTTGCCATTGAAAAACATGTTTTTCATATACCAGAAATGTTTGAAGCTACTGACTGAATGAAAGGAGCTGGCATCTCACTCTCTTTGAATCTTCTTTATCATGCTAGGATTAACAGGAAAAAGCTAAAAATTTCAGAATTGCACCGTGCAATGTGGAGATATTACTGTTTGTGCATTTACAATATTCATTGATTTTTGCCATTGAAAAACGTCCAGAAATGTTTGAAGCTACTGACTGAATGAAAGGAGCTGGCATCTCACTCTCTTTGAATCTTCTTTATCATGCTAGGATTAACAGGAAAAAGCTAAAAATTTCAGAATTGCACCGTGCAATGTGGAGATATTACTGTTTGTGCATTTACAATATTCATTGATTTTTGCCATTGAAAAACATGTTTTTCATATACCAGAAATGTTTGAAGCTACTGACTGAATGAAAGGAGCTGGCATCTCACTCTCTTTGAATCTTCTTTATCATGCTAGGATTAACAGGAAAAAGCTAAAAATTTCAGAATTGCACCGTGCAATGTGGAGATATTACTGTTTGTGCATTTACAATATTCATTGATTTTTGCCATTGAAAAACGTCCAGAAATGTTTGAAGCTACTGACTGAATGAAAGGAGCTGGCATCTCACTCTCTTTGAATCTTCTTTATCATGCTAGGATTAACAGGAAAAAGCTAAAAATTTCAGAATTGCACCGTGCAATGTGGAGATATTACTGTTTGTGCATTTACAATATTCATTGATTTTTGCCATTGAAAAACATGTTTTTCATATACCAGAAATGTTTGAAGCTACTGACTGAATGAAAGGAGCTGGCATCTCACTCTCTTTGAATCTTCTTTATCATGCTAGGATTAACAGGAAAAAGCTAAAAATTTCAGAATTGCACCGTGCAATGTGGAGATATTACTGTTTGTGCATTTACAATATTCATTGATTTTTGCCATTGAAAAACATGTTTTTCATATACCAGAAATGTTTGAAGCTACTGACTGAATGAAAGGAGCTGGCATCTCACTCTCTTTGAATCTTCTTTATCATGCTAGGATTAACAGGAAAAAGCTAAAAATTTCAGAATTGCACCGTGCAATGTGGAGATATTACTGTTTGTGCATTTACAATATTCATTGATTTTTGCCATTGAAAAACGTCCAGAAATGTTTGAAGCTACTGACTGAATGAAAGGAGCTGGCATCTCACTCTCTTTGAATCTTCTTTATCATGCTAGGATTAACAGGAAAAAGCTAAAAATTTCAGAATTGCACCGTGCAATGTGGAGATATTACTGTTTGTGCATTTACAATATTCATTGATTTTTGCCATTGAAAAACATGTTTTTCATATACCAGAAATGTTTGAAGCTACTGACTGAATGAAAGGAGCTGGCATCTCACTCTCTTTGAATCTTCTTTATCATGCTAGGATTAACAGGAAAAAGCTAAAAATTTCAGAATTGCACCGTGCAATGTGGAGATATTACTGTTTGTGCATTTACAATATTCATTGATTTTTGCCATTGAAAAACATGTTTTTCATATACCAGAAATGTTTGAAGCTACTGACTGAATGAAAGGAGCTGGCATCTCACTCTCTTTGAATCTTCTTTATCATGCTAGGATTAACAGGAAAAAGCTAAAAATTTCAGAATTGCACCGTGCAATGTGGAGATATTACTGTTTGTGCATTTACAATATTCATTGATTTTTGCCATTGAAAAACATGTTTTTCATATACCAGAAATGTTTGAAGCTACTGACTGAATGAAAGGAGCTGGCATCTCACTCTCTTTGAATCTTCTTTATCATGCTAGGATTAACAGGAAAAAGCTAAAAATTTCAGAATTGCACCGTGCAATGTGGAGATATTACTGTTTGTGCATTTACAATATTCATTGATTTTTGCCATTGAAAAACATGTTTTTCATATACCAGAAATGTTTGAAGCTACTGACTGAATGAAAGGAGCTGGCATCTCACTCTCTTTGTTTTACCATATTTTTTTATTTTTAATAAACAATTTAACAGGGGAATAACACACGTAGCATAAAAGTAGTGACAAAAGAATATTCATAATAAGGGAAAAATTCTGAGGGAAAGGAAAGGGAAAGGGAACAAACGGGAATGGATAAACAGGAAAGATGGGAGAAATTTGTTCGTCAAATAATATATACGATAATACAGAAATTTGAACACTTTAAACACACATTACTATCATTAGCAAAATTAAACATATTAATGAGCTAAACACGACACACATTAAGATGTTCCAGCGTTATGAGAGGGTTGAGGGAATTTAGTGAGCCAAATATCCCACTTCCTAGAAAATTTAAGTAAATTATTGTTGATAAGGGAAAATCTGAGTTCAAATATTCTATGGAGATTCATCTTATCAACTAAGTCCTCCAAAGTGGGGACATGTGACTTTCTCCAATAAAAAGCCAATGCGTTCTTACACACTGAAAATAAGTGAATCACCAAAGATCTTTCAAACGACTTATATGGTTCAAGATCTAAGGATAGTAAAGCCATTTGAGGGGTCAATACTACAGGTCTGCCTAAAAGGTCATCTACCAAAGAAGAGATCTGAGCCCATAGATTCCGGATTTTTGGGCAGCTCCAAAAGAGATGTAAAAGATCTCCCCTAAGGCCGCACTCCCTCCAACAAAGGGGAGAGTTGCTGGGCTTTATATGGTGAAGCCTGATTGGAGTATAATACCATCTGGTTAGAATTTTGAAGTAAGCCTCTTGTAAGGGCATAGATATATTAGAGGCCTGAGAAAAAAGAACAGCACTCTCCCATTGATCGGATTGGAAATTGAGTTTTAGATCTTTTTCCCAGCGTATCATGTAGAGGTGTTTTTGGAAGGAAAGATCATTATTGAAGCTGTTATATATGTGTCTCAGGCTCCAAAAAATTTTGTGGGATGGGTTGCTTAACAGGTTCACCGAGGTTTCAGAAACAATAAGTTTACCAGAAATAAATTCCAGAATAATGCTCTTTAAATGAGAGTATAAAAAGAAATCAGAGGAAGGTAAGTTGAATCTTTTTTTAAGAGTTTGGAAAGGAATAAAGGCAGAAGCTTCATAGAAGTCTCCAATTTTCCTTAACCCTTTATTGTCCCACTGATCTGGAATGGAAGAGTTATACAGATCAGCAACAAAACCAATTGGAAAATTTTTGACAAAAGAAAACTTATCCCTATCAGAATCTCTTAGGGGACTCTTTTTCTTTCTTTTGGCGATTTTTTTCCAGGCGTCAATAATCGCCTGGAAAATAGGATGGGAAGAATCATGAGTGCACTGTTTAAAGAGATGCCTAAGTAACAATTCACGGGGAGAAGAACCATTATTTAAGAAGGTCTCCAGAGTCATCCAAGCTGGGGGACTGTCAGAATTAAACCAATTACTGCTCTGTTTGATGAGGTTTGCCAAATAGTAAGCGAAAATATTAGGGTGGCTCAGACCTCCGTTGCACTTATTCTTGTACAATATATCTGCAGATATCCTCGCACGTTTATTATCCCAGACATAGGAATTAATCTGATTTTGAATTTTTTGAATAAAGATGTGAGAAATAGTTAGAGGTAAGTTGCGGAAAAAATACAAGATTTTGGGTAGAACAAACATCTTAATAGAGAGGACTCTACCCCACCATGACAAATCTCTTTTCAAAAATTCCATCAAATCTCCACGGACGATATCCTCAATCAGAACCAGGTTGTCAGAAATTGTTGAGTTAATAGTTTTACCAATACTGATCCCCAAATAAGTCAGATTGCGTTTAGCCAAACCGAAGGAAAATCTCGAGTGTAAAACCTCTCTCGTCTGACGGTCCAGATTAATGTTTAAAAGTTTAGACTTCTCATTATTGATCTTAAAATAAGAAATCTGAGAGAATAGTTCTAGAACCTTCGAAACTTCCGCAACCGAATTTACTGGGTCCAGCAAGGAAAGCATAACATCATCTGCAAAGAGGCCAATTTTAAATTCTCGAGATGGGGTAGAAATCCCCCTAATGTCAGTGTTTTCTCTAATCCTCTGTGCCAAAGGCTCCATAGCCAGGACAAAGAGAAGGGGGGAAAGTGGGCAACCCTGTCTAGTACCATTTGTGATAGGGATTGGATTTGAGAGATAATTGTTAACATAAATTTTTGCTTGGGGGTTAGAATAGAGGGCCATAATTGAAGAGAGAAATTTGTTATCAAAACCGAATTTAATAAGGGTGAGTTTAAGGTATAGCCAATTTAACCTGTCGAAAGCTTTTTCAGCGTCTAAAGCAAGCAATGAAGTTGGGAGTTTCGCCGTATTTATCACCTTAATAATATTCAGAAGTCTTCTAGAGCCATCAGTTGCTTGCCTCCCACCAACGAAGCCAATCTGATCATCGTTGATGAGAGATGGGAGAATAGTCGATAAACGATTGGCCAGAATTTTCGAATATATCTTAATATCAGTGTTAATTAGCGAAATGGGCCTATAATTTTTAACATTATCTCTCTCATCCTTAGACTTGGGTATTAGGGTAATGGTGGCTTCCAGCATTTCTGAGGGGAAGGAGCTTATTGAGGAAGCATGATTGAAAATTTTCGTGAGAGGGGAAGAAAGTAGGTCACAAAAAGTTTTATAATACTCATTAATGAACCCATCTGGACCTGGAGCCTTGAAATCTTTAAGTTGCTTTATTGTGTTAATAATTTCAAGGTTAGAAAAAGGCTTATTCAATGACTCGTGATCCAGAGGGCTCAATTTCGGTAGGTTAATGGAGGATAAAAATTTGTTGATTGCATCTGGGTGAGGATGGGAAATTAGAGGATCAGTTTTGATGTTGTAGAGTTTTTTGTAAAAATTTGCAAACTGGTTCACTATATCTTTAGGGTGGCAAAACGTTATTCCACTATTGTTTTTTATTTTATCTATTCTATTAATTGCTCTTTTACATTTGACTAGGCGGGCCATAAAGCGGGTAGGTTTATTTAGAGCCGCATAGTAATTAAATTTTGATTTCCGAATAATTGCATCATAGGAGGAAGAAATTTCTGATTTTAGCTCTACCCTTAAATTTGAGAGTTTTTTTTGAATTATTGGGGAAGGGGAAGGAAGATTAATTTGCTCTAATTCTTTTTCCCTAATCAGTTTTTGAAGAGAATTAATTTTTGATCTTTTTTCTTTTTTTTCAGATGAGGATATCTGCATTAGTACACCACGAAGGACGGCCTTGTGAGCGCACCAGCTGGAGAAGGGATTAGATAAATCTGGGGTATCGTTCTCCCTAAAATAATCAGAAATAGCTTTTTCAATAATTTTTTTGTTTTTGGGGTTATGAATAAGTGAAGATCTACATTTCCAAAGAAATCCATTTTTAATAAGAGGACCAATATGAATTTCACATGACGTAGGGGCATGATCTGATAGAGACCTAAGGCCTATAAATACGTTAGAGAATTTGGGTAAAGAAAAAACGTCAGTTATTATTAAGTCTATTCTAGAGGCCGTTTGGTGCGCATCCGAAAAATGGGAGAATTCTTTGGAGGTAGTTTGCAGACATCTAAATGTATCAAATAGTTCATTTTTATAAAGCCAATTATTTAGCGTCGGGTATAAATGACGGCTGGGGGAGGAAGAGTCCATATGCCCGTCCGGGACCATGTTGAAGTCTCCCAAAAAAATCAATTCGCCTCTCCTAACCTCTTCAACCTTTCTAAAAACCTTATTCAAAAAGGGTATTTGCTTTTTATTTGGGGCGTATAGGTTAACAACAGTGCACTCATGATTATTCAGTTTACAGAGCAATATATGGAACCTTCCATTGACATCTTTATGCTGATCTAAAAACTCAAATGGGACAGAATCTCTGATCACTGTAGCTACACCGGCTTTTTTCCGGTCGCTAGTGGATTCAAATATATGAGGGTAGCGTTTGTGGGTGAAAGTAGGGTGTTTTCCCTCGGCAAACCTTGTCTCCTGAAGACACGCAACATCAGCACCAAGATGACCCAATTCCTTCCAAAGGGAGAATCTCTTATTGGGACTGTTTAGGCCTCTTACATTATAGGTGATGATCTTGATAGGCATAGGTAAATTAATAATTAAAGTAAGTCAAAAGGAGAGGGGTCAGTTGGTCCAACAAATTCCCAAAAAATAAAAATCAACCGACAATCAAAGCTGGAATACAATATCTCTAATATTAATTCAAAGATAGTAATAACAATAACCAAATATTCAAAGAAAAAGAAAAAAAAACGAATCAAAAAATCTCCTGAGGGAACCTTCACCGAAAAGGTTCTCCCTCAGATTGGGGGGAAAAATAATGTGGACAAACCATGAAGGCTAAATATAAGAAGAATGATAAATTTATTATAGCATGTTAGGTGAGGTGATAAAATGAGATTATTTTTAAAGAGGGCTCCCGAGGGAGTAGTGTTTATCATTTCAGCGGTGGGGTGCCTTTGTAACTTTGTAGGGAATGTCTTTTATAAAATCAAAAAATTTGGGGCCTTCATCAGGATCTGTAAGAGTGAATGTTTTCCGGTTAAAGAAAATCAGCAACTTTACTGGAAAGCCCCACCTATATGGGATATTCATATCCCTCAGTCTATCTGTGATCAATTTGTATGACCTTCTTGCATCCATGGTTTCTTTGGAAAAATCGGAGAAGATTTTTAAGTGCGAGAAAGGCTCTGGAAAAGTCCTATTTTCCCTGATATAATTCAAGATTCTCTCTTTGGTCGAGAAGAAATGCAACCTAGCTATTACATCCCTAGGAAGATCCGAGGAAATGGAGGTCGGACGAAATAAGCGATGGGCCCTATCAATGATAAGATCCTGCTCAGAAAGGGATGGGATTGTCTTGTGAAACAAGTCTTTGAGAAAAGCCGAGATATCTGAGGGAGAAACATCCTCAGATATGCCTCTAATCTTCAAATTATTTCTCCTACTCCTATCCTCCAAATCCGCAACTTTTAATCTAAGTCTTTTGAGCTCGGATTTAATTTCCAAATTATCAGAAGAGACAGACTCTACCTTATCCTCCACCGTTTCAAGTCTTTTAGTATTTTCCTCCAGTTTAAGACCAAAAGCTTCCAAAGTAGATTTCATGGTGTCTACCTGTTTCTCGAAGCCCAGTTTCATATTTCTGTCAATCGTCTTTAAAAGATTGTCCAGATATGAACCAAGATCGGTATTTCCCAACTCTTGTGAAATGGGCATTTTGACCGGGACACTAGGCGTAGGGTCTGAGGACGAAGGGGAAAAGTCCTTTTTAGTACGCCTCTTATCTGGACTAGGATTAGGAGACGTGTCCGAGGATTCCTCCTCCGAACTCGTAGCCAGTGAAGAATACTTGTTGCTCCAAGCTCCTGGGTCCCTTCTCTTTGATGAGATGGAAATATCCATCTCTTCCGCTTTTTTTTCTTTAACTACGATAGAAGGGGCATGTTTAGCATCAGGGATTCTCTGAGGTTTTGGAGATAATAGACTTTTAGAAGGTTCTTTGGTGGGAGAGCTTACTTTAGAACTCTGTCTGTCTTCCGGATTTCTATGAGGTGATCTGGACTTAAGTGGACTGATAGTATTGACAGCATCTTCAGATGGATTTGAAAATGAAAAGCGTTGGGAGGACTTTGCTCTTACCACACTAGATTTAAGGGGAGCTTCCAAAGACTTTTGGGTATTTTTTTTATTAGCCGCCATTATAAAATATCAGACCTATGAGTGTATATATATAGAAAAATATAAAAATGACACTAGAAATAATTGACCTAAAGAGAGGACAAAAGACTTTAGAGTTGCAAAATGACTAGGAACAATGACTAGAATAAATTTGCATTAAACAAATATCATTCCAACAAGAAGCAATCAATACCCTTAAAAACTGCAGAGATATATACCCCTTAGAATGCAATCCTTTAAATGTAAATCACAGTCAAAAGTATCAAAAAAAAAAAAAAAAAAAAAAAAAAAAAAAAAAAAAAAAAAAATAATGAAAATTGACCTGAGGGATAAAATAAAAGGCACATATAGTTCTGAACAGGAAACTAATTATTATGGAGGTCAGCAGTTCCGTAGAGTTCCATAAGTACCAACTGTAATATATATATCAGGTAACGTGGTCACAGTATATATATATGAGGACAGTAGCAGTTCCACTTAACCCTTCCCTCCCCCTCAGGGTCAAACTTAGTGCTCAAGTTGCTGTCAAACTGTTTATTAACTGATAGACCGCTTTATATGTGCTAATATAAAATCAGCACCTTGGACAGCGGAGCAGAGCGGCACTGCAGGAGGGGGCGGGAGATTCAAATGTATCAGCTGGTAATAGATGCCGGTGACAAGCGGGATCACAGCAGCGCTGCAATAGGAGGGGGGTCGGCAGTCAATGAGAGTCAGTGGGGACCAGACACTAGGGGCACATAGGTGACAGAACGGCGCTGCGGGCAGAAGGAGGAGGCGGACCGTGGGTGTCGGCGGTGACTGTCAGCTGGGAGCCGGGAGATTCAAACAGACCCGCAGTCAGATGAGGGGGGCACCGCTACCAAGGGAACAGCCCCGGGATCATCTGTCACAGCTCGGCAGCAGAGGGTAAAGTGAGCCGTGAGTACCGGCTTTGCCTGTCAGCCGGGGAACAAGGAGCGGAACGGACCCACAGCGGAGGGGCAGACACACCACCCCCAGAACAGCCCCGGGATCGTGGAGAGCAGAGAGCAGACCTCAGAGGTAGGAGAGACCGGCCGTGGACACCGGCGGTGCCAGTCAGTTAGGGGTAGACAGGAACGCACCGGCCTCCCAGCAGCAGGCAAAAGATACCACCTCCACTATAATAGCCCCGGGGCCACGAGGAAGCTGGCTGAGGTTATCAGCAGAGTCCGGCCACAGTAAGGAGAGCGGAGCGGACAGCTCCGGAACAGAGGAGGGGGCACCGCCACCTCGGGAACAGCCCCTTCACACACGGAACAACCACACAGGAGAGGAGGGAGCCGGGACGCAGATACCAGCGGTGGCAGTCAGCTAAGGGGGGGGAAAAGCCATAGCAGCATCCCAACAACAGAAGGGGACACAGCTGCCCCCAAAGCAGCTCCTGGATCACGGACAACGGACCCTCAGGGATCCGATAAGAGCCCAGGCATCAGCCTGGGCTTATCTGACCTTAGCTTGGTGTATGTAGTCTCGCTCCGTCTCCCGGTCTCCGCGACGTTCAGGTATGGGGTCCCGGACTTCAGCTGGTGTCAAGAATCTTGTCCCTGGAGTCCCATAAAGGCAAGGAGGCTTAATCCAAAGGAGCAGTGCCACTACTTCAAAGGCTCTGAGGTCCGCAGTCTTTCCTGCACAACGTCGGCCGGTGGTTTCAGTTCAGGAGTCTTGTCACCGGTCGCAGCTGGTGGTGGGGTGACTAGCAGGCAGGGAGAGTTTGCAGGCTGGCGGTCCGGTTCAGTGGGGCCGTTTTCAGGGATACAAAGTCCCGTAGGTCTAATTAGGACTCAGTCCTTGTTACTTCCCAGCACAAGCTGCAAAAGCTGAGGTACAGAACCGGCTTGTCCCGCAGCCATCGGCACCCCACAACGGCAGAGCAGGTTTTAAGGGCTCCGTGCCACCGTCCTCAAAGTATGAATCCTCTTCAAATTGTCCAATAACAGCTGATAAGTGGTATTCCTAGGTCCAGAGGAAGGGAGTAGTGAGGGTCCCCTTGCAGAGACACACAGACCTGCAAGCCTGCAGGTCTATGTCACAATACCCACGACTGGAATGAAATCAAGGACGCACCTCACTGCTTCCAAATGAAATATCTCCTGGAATAACGGGTCAGGGAGAGTCTTTTTAGTATCCAGATGATCCTTAGGCTTTAAGGAGTTTGTCCATGCCAAAATTGAGTGAATAAATCCTCTTAAGTTGCTTTTATCGTCGCTTTGTAGTTTTAGCCCTCATGGAGCTCAGACCTATGCTGCCATCCTGGTCTGTGCCTAAGCCACGCCCCCCATCTCACTCTCTTTGAATCTTCTTTATCATGCTAGGATTAACAGGAAAAAGCTAAAAATTTCAGAATTGCACCGTGCAATGTGGAGATATTACTGTTTGTGCATTTACAATATTCATTGATTTTTGCCATTGAAAAACATGTTTTTCATATACCAGAAATGTTTGAAGCTACTGACTGAATGAAAGGAGCTGGCATCTCACTCTCTTTGAATCTTCTTTATCATGCTAGGATTAGCAGGAAAAAGCTAAAAATTTCAGAATTGCACCGTGCAATGTGGAGATATTACTGTTTGTGCATTTACAATATTCATTGATTTTTGCCATTGAAAAACATGTTTTTCATATACCAGAAATGTTTGAAGCTACTGACTGAATGAAAGGAGCTGGCATCTCACTCTCTTTGAATCTTCTTTATCATGCTAGGATTAACAGGAAAAAGCTAAAAATTTCAGAATTGCACCGTGCAATGTGGAGATATTACTGTTTGTGCATTTACAATATTCATTGATTTTTGCCATTGAAAAACATGTTTTTCATATACCAGAAATGTTTGAAGCTACTGACTGAATGAAAGGAGCTGGCATCTCACTCTCTTTGAATCTTCTTTATCATGCTAGGATTAACAGGAAAAAGCTAAAAATTTCAGAATTGCACCGTGCAATGTGGAGATATTACTGTTTGTGCATTTACAATATTCATTGATTTTTGCCATTGAAAAACATGTTTTTCATATACCAGAAATGTTTGAAGCTACTGACTGAATGAAAGGAGCTGGCATCTCACTCTCTTTGAATCTTCTTTGTCATGCTAGGATTAACAGGAAAAAGCTAAAAATTTCAGAATTGCACCGTGCAATGTGGAGATATTACTGTTTGTGCATTTACAATATTCATTGATTTTTGCCATTGAAAAACATGTTTTTCATATACCAGAAATGTTTGAAGCTACTGACTGAATGAAAGGAGCTGGCATCTCACTCTCTTTGAATCTTCTTTATCATGCTAGGATTAGCAGGAAAAAGCTAAAAATTTCAGAATTGCACCGTGCAATGTGGAGATATTACTGTTTGTGCATTTACAATATTCATTGATTTTTGCCATTGAAAAACGTCCAGAAATGTTTGAAGCTACTGACTGAATGAAAGGAGCTGGCATCTCACTCTCTTTGAATCTTCTTTATCATGCTAGGATTAACAGGAAAAAGCTAAAAATTTCAGAATTGCACCGTGCAATGTGGAGATATTACTGTTTGTGCATTTACAATATTCATTGATTTTTGCCATTGAAAAACATGTTTTTCATATACCAGAAATGTTTGAAGCTACTGACTGAATGAAAGGAGCTGGCATCTCACTCTCTTTGAATCTTTATCATGCTAGGATTAGCAGGAAAAAGCAAAAAATTTCAGAATTGCACCGTGCAATGTGGAGATATTACTGTTTGTGCATTTACAATATTCATTGATTTTTGCCATTGAAAAACGTCCAGAAATGTTTGAAGCTACTGACTGAATGAAAGGAGCTGGCATCTCACTCTCTTTGAATCTTCTTTATCATGCTAGGATTAACAGGAAAAAGCTAAAAATTTCAGAATTACACAGTGCAATGTGGAGATATTACTGTTTGTGCATTTACAATATTCATTGATTTTTGCCATTGAAAAACATGTTTTTCATATACCAGAAATGTTTGAAGCTACTGACTGAATGAAAGGAGCTGGCATCTCACTCTCTTTGAATCTTCTTTATCATGCTAGGATTAGCAGGAAAAAGCAAAAAATTTCAGAATTGCACCGTGCAATGTGGAGATATTACTGTTTGTGCATTTACAATATTCATTGATTTTTGCCATTGAAAAACGTCCAGAAATGTTTGAAGCTACTGACTGAATGAAAGGAGCTGGCATCTCACTCTCTTTGAATCTTCTTTATCATGCTAGGATTAACAGGAAAAAGCTAAAAATTTCAGAATTGCACC
Source organism: Phyllobates terribilis (assembly GCF_046119375.1). Classification (NCBI taxonomy): domain Eukaryota; kingdom Metazoa; phylum Chordata; class Amphibia; order Anura; family Dendrobatidae; genus Phyllobates; species Phyllobates terribilis. The sequence continues at coordinate 14,410 of NW_027371480.1, forward strand.
GTGCAATGTGGAGATATTACTGTTTGTGCATTTACAATATTCATTGATTTTTGCCATTGAAAAACATGTTTTTCATATACCAGAAATGTTTGAAGCTACTGACTGAATGAAAGGAGCTGGCATCTCACTCTCTTTGAATCTTCTTTATCATGCTAGGATTAACAGGAAAAAGCTAAAAATTTCAGAATTGCACCGTGCAATGTGGAGATATTACTGTTTGTGCATTTACAATATTCATTGATTTTTGCCATTGAAAAACATGTTTTTCATATACCAGAAATGTTTGAAGCTACTGACTGAATGAAAGGAGCTGGCATCTCACTCTCTTTGAATCTTCTTTATCATGCTAGGATTAACAGGAAAAAGCTAAAAATTTCAGAATTGCACCGTGCAATGTGGAGATATTACTGTTTGTGCATTTACAATATTCATTGATTTTTGCCATTGAAAAACGTCCAGAAATGTTTGAAGCTACTGACTGAATGAAAGGAGCTGGCATCTCACTCTCTTTGAATCTTCTTTATCATGCTAGGATTAACAGGAAAAAGCTAAAAATTTCAGAATTGCACCGTGCAATGTGGAGATATTACTGTTTGTGCATTTACAATATTCATTGATTTTTGCCATTGAAAAACATGTTTTTCATATACCAGAAATGTTTGAAGCTACTGACTGAATGAAAGGAGCTGGCATCTCACTCTCTTTGAATCTTCTTTATCATGCTAGGATTAACAGGAAAAAGCTAAAAATTTCAGAATTGCACCGTGCAATGTGGAGATATTACTGTTTGTGCATTTACAATATTCATTGATTTTTGCCATTGAAAAACATGTTTTTCATATACCAGAAATGTTTGAAGCTACTGACTGAATGAAAGGAGCTGGCATCTCACTCTCTTTGAATCTTCTTTATCATGCTAGGATTAGCAGGAAAAAGCTAAAAATTTCAGAATTGCACCGTGCAATGTGGAGATATTACTGTTTGTGCATTTACAATATTCATTGATTTTTGCCATTGAAAAACATGTTTTTCATATACCAGAAATGTTTGAAGCTACTGACTGAATGAAAGGAGCTGGCATCTCACTCTCTTTGAATCTTCTTTATCATGCTAGGATTAACAGGAAAAAGCTAAAAATTTCAGAATTGCACCGTGCAATGTGGAGATATTACTGTTTGTGCATTTACAATATTCATTGATTTTTGCCATTGAAAAACATGTTTTTCATATACCAGAAATGTTTGAAGCTACTGACTGAATGAAAGGAGCTGGCATCTCACTCTCTTTGAATCTTCTTTATCATGCTAGGATTAGCAGGAAAAAGCTAAAAATTTCAGAATTGCACCGTGCAATGTGGAGATATTACTGTTTGTGCATTTACAATATTCATTGATTTTTGCCATTGAAAAACGTCCAGAAATGTTTGAAGCTACTGACTGAATGAAAGGAGCTGGCATCTCACTCTCTTTGAATCTTCTTTATCATGCTAGGATTAACAGGAAAAAGCTAAAAATTTCAGAATTGCACCGTGCAATGTGGAGATATTACTGTTTGTGCATTTACAATATTCATTGATTTTTGCCATTGAAAAACATGTTTTTCATATACCAGAAATGTTTGAAGCTACTGACTGAATGAAAGGAGCTGGCATCTCACTCTCTTTGAATCTTCTTTATCATGCTAGGATTAGCAGGAAAAAGCAAAAAATTTCAGAATTGCACCGTGCAATGTGGAGATATTACTGTTTGTGCATTTACAATATTCATTGATTTTTGCCATTGAAAAACGTCCAGAAATGTTTGAAGCTACTGACTGAATGAAAGGAGCTGGCATCTCACTCTCTTTGAATCTTCTTTATCATGCTAGGATTAACAGGAAAAAGCTAAAAATTTCAGAATTGCACCGTGCAATGTGGAGATATTACTGTTTGTGCATTTACAATATTCATTGATTTTTGCCATTGAAAAACATGTTTTTCATATACCAGAAATGTTTGAAGCTACTGACTGAATGAAAGGAGCTGGCATCTCACTCTCTTTGAATCTTCTTTATCATGCTAGGATTAGCAGGAAAAAGCAAAAAATTTCAGAATTGCACCGTGCAATGTGGAGATATTACTGTTTGTGCATTTACAATATTCATTGATTTTTGCCATTGAAAAACGTCCAGAAATGTTTGAAGCTACTGACTGAATGAAAGGAGCTGGCATCTCACTCTCTTTGAATCTTCTTTATCATGCTAGGATTAACAGGAAAAAGCTAAAAATTTCAGAATTGCACCGTGCAATGTGGAGATATTACTGTTTGTGCATTTACAATATTCATTGATTTTTGCCATTGAAAAACATGTTTTTCATATACCAGAAATGTTTGAAGCTACTGACTGAATGAAAGGAGCTGGCATCTCACTCTCTTTGAATCTTCTTTATCATGCTAGGATTAACAGGAAAAAGCTAAAAATTTCAGAATTGCACCGTGCAATGTGGAGATATTACTGTTTGTGCATTTACAATATTCATTGATTTTTGCCATTGAAAAACATGTTTTTCATATACCAGAAATGTTTGAAGCTACTGACTGAATGAAAGGAGCTGGCATCTCACTCTCTTTGAATCTTCTTTATCATGCTAGGATTAGCAGGAAAAAGCAAAAAATTTCAGAATTGCACCGTGCAATGTGGAGATATTACTGTTTGTGCATTTACAATATTCATTGATTTTTGCCATTGAAAAACGTCCAGAAATGTTTGAAGCTACTGACTGAATGAAAGGAGCTGGCATCTCACTCTCTTTGAATCTTCTTTATCATGCTAGGATTAACAGGAAAAAGCTAAAAATTTCAGAATTGCACCGTGCAATGTGGAGATATTACTGTTTGTGCATTTACAATATTCATTGATTTTTGCCATTGAAAAACATGTTTTTCATATACCAGAAATGTTTGAAGCTACTGACTGAATGAAAGGAGCTGGCATCTCACTCTCTTTGAATCTTCTTTATCATGCTAGGATTAACAGGAAAAAGCTAAAAATTTCAGAATTGCACCGTGCAATGTGGAGATATTACTGTTTGTGCATTTACAATATTCATTGATTTTTGCCATTGAAAAACATGTTTTTCATATACCAGAAATGTTTGAAGCTACTGACTGAATGAAAGGAGCTGGCATCTCACTCTCTTTGAATCTTCTTTATCATGCTAGGATTAACAGGAAAAAGCTAAAAATTTCAGAATTGCACCGTGCAATGTGGAGATATTACTGTTTGTGCATTTACAATATTCATTGATTTTTGCCATTGAAAAACGTCCAGAAATGTTTGAAGCTACTGACTGAATGAAAGGAGCTGGCATCTCACTCTCTTTGAATCTTCTTTATCATGCTAGGATTAACAGGAAAAAGCTAAAAATTTCAGAATTGCACCGTGCAATGTGGAGATATTACTGTTTGTGCATTTACAATATTCATTGATTTTTGCCATTGAAAAACATGTTTTTCATATACCAGAAATGTTTGAAGCTACTGACTGAATGAAAGGAGCTGGCATCTCACTCTCTTTGAATCTTCTTTATCATGCTAGGATTAACAGGAAAAAGCTAAAAATTTCAGAATTGCACCGTGCAATGTGGAGATATTACTGTTTGTGCATTTACAATATTCATTGATTTTTGCCATTGAAAAACATGTTTTTCATATACCAGAAATGTTTGAAGCTACTGACTGAATGAAAGGAGCTGGCATCTCACTCTCTTTGAATCTTCTTTATCATGCTAGGATTAGCAGGAAAAAGCTAAAAATTTCAGAATTGCAGCGTGCAATGTGGAGATATTACTGTTTGTGCATTTACAATATTCATTGATTTTTGCCATTGAAAAACATGTTTTTCATATACCAGAAATGTTTGAAGCTACTGACTGAATGAAAGGAGCTGGCATCTCACTCTCTTTGAATCTTCTTTATCATGCTAGGATTAACAGGAAAAAGCTAAAAATTTCAGAATTGCACCGTGCAATGTGGAGATATTACTGTTTGTGCATTTACAATATTCATTGATTTTTGCCATTGAAAAACATGTTTTTCATATACCAGAAATGTTTGAAGCTACTGACTGAATGAAAGGAGCTGGCATCTCACTCTCTTTGAATCTTCTTTATCATGCTAGGATTAGCAGGAAAAAGCTAAAAATTTCAGAATTGCACCGTGCAATGTGGAGATATTACTGTTTGTGCATTTACAATATTCATTGATTTTTGCCATTGAAAAACGTCCAGAAATGTTTGAAGCTACTGACTGAATGAAAGGAGCTGGCATCTCACTCTCTTTGAATCTTCTTTATCATGCTAGGATTAACAGGAAAAAGCTAAAAATTTCAGAATTGCACCGTGCAATGTGGAGATATTACTGTTTGTGCATTTACAATATTCATTGATTTTTGCCATTGAAAAACATGTTTTTCATATACCAGAAATGTTTGAAGCTACTGACTGAATGAAAGGAGCTGGCATCTCACTCTCTTTGAATCTTCTTTATCATGCTAGGATTAGCAGGAAAAAGCAAAAAATTTCAGAATTGCACCGTGCAATGTGGAGATATTACTGTTTGTGCATTTACAATATTCATTGATTTTTGCCATTGAAAAACGTCCAGAAATGTTTGAAGCTACTGACTGAATGAAAGGAGCTGGCATCTCACTCTCTTTGAATCTTCTTTATCATGCTAGGATTAACAGGAAAAAGCTAAAAATTTCAGAATTGCACCGTGCAATGTGGAGATATTACTGTTTGTGCATTTACAATATTCATTGATTTTTGCCATTGAAAAACATGTTTTTCATATACCAGAAATGTTTGAAGCTACTGACTGAATGAAAGGAGCTGGCATCTCACTCTCTTTGAATCTTCTTTATCATGCTAGGATTAGCAGGAAAAAGCAAAAAATTTCAGAATTGCACCGTGCAATGTGGAGATATTACTGTTTGTGCATTTACAATATTCATTGATTTTTGCCATTGAAAAACGTCCAGAAATGTTTGAAGCTACTGACTGAATGAAAGGAGCTGGCATCTCACTCTCTTTGAATCTTCTTTATCATGCTAGGATTAACAGGAAAAAGCTAAAAATTTCAGAATTGCACCGTGCAATGTGGAGATATTACTGTTTGTGCATTTACAATATTCATTGATTTTTGCCATTGAAAAACATGTTTTTCATATACCAGAAATGTTTGAAGCTACTGACTGAATGAAAGGAGCTGGCATCTCACGCTCTTTGAATCTTCTTTATCATGCTAGGATTAACAGGAAAAAGCTAAAAATTTCAGAATTGCACCGTGCAATGTGGAGATATTACTGTTTGTGCATTTACAATATTCATTGATTTTTGCCATTGAAAAACATGTTTTTCATATACCAGAAATGTTTGAAGCTACTGACTGAATGAAAGGAGCTGGCATCTCACTCTCTTTGAATCTTCTTTATCATGCTAGGATTAACAGGAAAAAGCTAAAAATTTCAGAATTGCACCGTGCAATGTGGAGATATTACTGTTTGTGCATTTACAATATTCATTGATTTTTGCCATTGAAAAACGTCCAGAAATGTTTGAAGCTACTGACTGAATGAAAGGAGCTGGCATCTCACTCTCTTTGAATCTTCTTTATCATGCTAGGATTAACAGGAAAAAGCTAAAAATTTCAGAATTGCACCGTGCAATGTGGAGATATTACTGTTTGTGCATTTACAATATTCATTGATTTTTGCCATTGAAAAACATGTTTTTCATATACCAGAAATGTTTGAAGCTACTGACTGAATGAAAGGAGCTGGCATCTCACTCTCTTTGAATCTTCTTTATCATGCTAGGATTAACAGGAAAAAGCTAAAAATTTCAGAATTGCACCGTGCAATGTGGAGATATTACTGTTTGTGCATTTACAATATTCATTGATTTTTGCCATTGAAAAACGTCCAGAAATGTTTGAAGCTACTGACTGAATGAAAGGAGCTGGCATCTCACTCTCTTTGAATCTTCTTTATCATGCTAGGATTAACAGGAAAAAGCTAAAAATTTCAGAATTGCACCGTGCAATGTGGAGATATTACTGTTTGTGCATTTACAATATTCATTGATTTTTGCCATTGAAAAACATGTTTTTCATATACCAGAAATGTTTGAAGCTACTGACTGAATGAAAGGAGCTGGCATCTCACTCTCTTTGAATCTTCTTTATCATGCTAGGATTAACAGGAAAAAGCTAAAAATTTCAGAATTGCACCGTGCAATGTGGAGATATTACTGTTTGTGCATTTACAATATTCATTGATTTTTGCCATTGAAAAACGTCCAGAAATGTTTGAAGCTACTGACTGAATGAAAGGAGCTGGCATCTCACTCTCTTTGAATCTTCTTTATCATGCTAGGATTAACAGGAAAAAGCTAAAAATTTCAGAATTGCACCGTGCAATGTGGAGATATTACTGTTTGTGCATTTACAATATTCATTGATTTTTGCCATTGAAAAACGTCCAGAAATGTTTGAAGCTACTGACTGAATGAAAGGAGCTGGCATCTCACTCTCTTTGAATCTTCTTTATCATGCTAGGATTAACAGGAAAAAGCTAAAAATTTCAGAATTGCACCGTGCAATGTGGAGATATTACTGTTTGTGCATTTACAATATTCATTGATTTTTGCCATTGAAAAACATGTTTTTCATATACCAGAAATGTTTGAAGCTACTGACTGAATGAAAGGAGCTGGCATCTCACTCTCTTTGAATCTTCTTTATCATGCTAGGATTAACAGGAAAAAGCTAAAAATTTCAGAATTGCACCGTGCAATGTGGAGATATTACTGTTTGTGCATTTACAATATTCATTGATTTTTGCCATTGAAAAACGTCCAGAAATGTTTGAAGCTACTGACTGAATGAAAGGAGCTGGCATCTCACTCTCTTTGAATCTTCTTTATCATGCTAGGATTAACAGGAAAAAGCTAAAAATTTCAGAATTGCACCGTGCAATGTGGAGATATTACTGTTTGTGCATTTACAATATTCATTGATTTTTGCCATTGAAAAACATGTTTTTCATATACCAGAAATGTTTGAAGCTACTGACTGAATGAAAGGAGCTGGCATCTCACTCTCTTTGAATCTTCTTTATCATGCTAGGATTAACAGGAAAAAGCTAAAAATTTCAGAATTGCACCGTGCAATGTGGAGATATTACTGTTTGTGCATTTACAATATTCATTGATTTTTGCCATTGAAAAACATGTTTTTCATATACCAGAAATGTTTGAAGCTACTGACTGAATGAAAGGAGCTGGCATCTCACTCTCTTTGAATCTTCTTTATCATGCTAGGATTAGCAGGAAAAAGCTAAAAATTTCAGAATTGCACCGTGCAATGTGGAGATATTACTGTTTGTGCATTTACAATATTCATTGATTTTTGCCATTGAAAAACATGTTTTTCATATACCAGAAATGTTTGAAGCTACTGACTGAATGAAAGGAGCTGGCATCTCACTCTCTTTGAATCTTCTTTATCATGCTAGGATTAACAGGAAAAAGCTAAAAATTTCAGAATTGCACCGTGCAATGTGGAGATATTACTGTTTGTGCATTTACAATATTCATTGATTTTTGCCATTGAAAAACATGTTTTTCATATACCAGAAATGTTTGAAGCTACTGACTGAATGAAAGGAGCTGGCATCTCACTCTCTTTGAATCTTCTTTATCATGCTAGGATTAGCAGGAAAAAGCTAAAAATTTCAGAATTGCACCGTGCAATGTGGAGATATTACTGTTTGTGCATTTACAATATTCATTGATTTTTGCCATTGAAAAACGTCCAGAAATGTTTGAAGCTACTGACTGAATGAAAGGAGCTGGCATCTCACTCTCTTTGAATCTTCTTTATCATGCTAGGATTAACAGGAAAAAGCTAAAAATTTCAGAATTGCACCGTGCAATGTGGAGATATTACTGTTTGTGCATTTACAATATTCATTGATTTTTGCCATTGAAAAACATGTTTTTCATATACCAGAAATGTTTGAAGCTACTGACTGAATGAAAGGAGCTGGCATCTCACTCTCTTTGAATCTTCTTTATCATGCTAGGATTAACAGGAAAAAGCTAAAAATTTCAGAATTGCACCGTGCAATGTGGAGATATTACTGTTTGTGCATTTACAATATTCATTGATTTTTGCCATTGAAAAACGTCCAGAAATGTTTGAAGCTACTGACTGAATGAAAGGAGCTGGCATCTCACTCTCTTTGAATCTTCTTTATCATGCTAGGATTAACAGGAAAAAGCTAAAAATTTCAGAATTGCACCGTGCAATGTGGAGATATTACTGTTTGTGCATTTACAATATTCATTGATTTTTGCCATTGAAAAACATGTTTTTCATATACCAGAAATGTTTGAAGCTACTGACTGAATGAAAGGAGCTGGCATCTCACTCTCTTTGAATCTTCTTTATCATGCTAGGATTAACAGGAAAAAGCTAAAAATTTCAGAATTGCACCGTGCAATGTGGAGATATTACTGTTTGTGCATTTACAATATTCATTGATTTTTGCCATTGAAAAACGTCCAGAAATGTTTGAAGCTACTGACTGAATGAAAGGAGCTGGCATCTCACTCTCTTTGAATCTTCTTTATCATGCTAGGATTAACAGGAAAAAGCTAAAAATTTCAGAATTGCACCGTGCAATGTGGAGATATTACTGTTTGTGCATTTACAATATTCATTGATTTTTGCCATTGAAAAACATGTTTTTCATATACCAGAAATGTTTGAAGCTACTGACTGAATGAAAGGAGCTGGCATCTCACTCTCTTTGAATCTTCTTTATCATGCTAGGATTAACAGGAAAAAGCTAAAAATTTCAGAATTGCACCGTGCAATGTGGAGATATTACTGTTTGTGCATTTACAATATTCATTGATTTTTGCCATTGAAAAACATGTTTTTCATATACCAGAAATGTTTGAAGCTACTGACTGAATGAAAGGAGCTGGCATCTCACTCTCTTTGAATCTTCTTTATCATGCTAGGATTAGCAGGAAAAAGCTAAAAATTTCAGAATTGCACCGTGCAATGTGGAGATATTACTGTTTGTGCATTTACAATATTCATTGATTTTTGCCATTGAAAAACATGTTTTTCATATACCAGAAATGTTTGAAGCTACTGACTGAATGAAAGGAGCTGGCATCTCACTCTCTTTGAATCTTCTTTATCATGCTAGGATTAACAGGAAAAAGCTAAAAATTTCAGAATTGCACCGTGCAATGTGGAGATATTACTGTTTGTGCATTTACAATATTCATTGATTTTTGCCATTGAAAAACATGTTTTTCATATACCAGAAATGTTTGAAGCTACTGACTGAATGAAAGGAGCTGGCATCTCACTCTCTTTGAATCTTCTTTATCATGCTAGGATTAGCAGGAAAAAGCTAAAAATTTCAGAATTGCACCGTGCAATGTGGAGATATTACTGTTTGTGCATTTACAATATTCATTGATTTTTGCCATTGAAAAACGTCCAGAAATGTTTGAAGCTACTGACTGAATGAAAGGAGCTGGCATCTCACTCTCTTTGAATCTTCTTTATCATGCTAGGATTAACAGGAAAAAGCTAAAAATTTCAGAATTGCACCGTGCAATGTGGAGATATTACTGTTTGTGCATTTACAATATTCATTGATTTTTGCCATTGAAAAACATGTTTTTCATATACCAGAAATGTTTGAAGCTACTGACTGAATGAAAGGAGCTGGCATCTCACTCTCTTTGAATCTTCTTTATCATGCTAGGATTAGCAGGAAAAAGCAAAAAATTTCAGAATTGCACCGTGCAATGTGGAGATATTACTGTTTGTGCATTTACAATATTCATTGATTTTTGCCATTGAAAAACGTCCAGAAATGTTTGAAGCTACTGACTGAATGAAAGGAGCTGGCATCTCACTCTCTTTGAATCTTCTTTATCATGCTAGGATTAACAGGAAAAAGCTAAAAATTTCAGAATTGCACCGTGCAATGTGGAGATATTACTGTTTGTGCATTTACAATATTCATTGATTTTTGCCATTGAAAAACATGTTTTTCATATACCAGAAATGTTTGAAGCTACTGACTGAATGAAAGGAGCTGGCATCTCACTCTCTTTGAATCTTCTTTATCATGCTAGGATTAGCAGGAAAAAGCAAAAAATTTCAGAATTGCACCGTGCAATGTGGAGATATTACTGTTTGTGCATTTACAATATTCATTGATTTTTGCCATTGAAAAACGTCCAGAAATGTTTGAAGCTACTGACTGAATGAAAGGAGCTGGCATCTCACTCTCTTTGAATCTTCTTTATCATGCTAGGATTAACAGGAAAAAGCTAAAAATTTCAGAATTGCACCGTGCAATGTGGAGATATTACTGTTTGTGCATTTACAATATTCATTGATTTTTGCCATTGAAAAACATGTTTTTCATATACCAGAAATGTTTGAAGCTACTGACTGAATGAAAGGAGCTGGCATCTCACTCTCTTTGAATCTTCTTTATCATGCTAGGATTAACAGGAAAAAGCTAAAAATTTCAGAATTGCACCGTGCAATGTGGAGATATTACTGTTTGTGCATTTACAATATTCATTGATTTTTGCCATTGAAAAACATGTTTTTCATATACCAGAAATGTTTGAAGCTACTGACTGAATGAAAGGAGCTGGCATCTCACTCTCTTTGAATCTTCTTTATCATGCTAGGATTAACAGGAAAAAGCTAAAAATTTCAGAATTGCACCGTGCAATGTGGAGATATTACTGTTTGTGCATTTACAATATTCATTGATTTTTGCCATTGAAAAACGTCCAGAAATGTTTGAAGCTACTGACTGAATGAAAGGAGCTGGCATCTCACTCTCTTTGAATCTTCTTTATCATGCTAGGATTAACAGGAAAAAGCTAAAAATTTCAGAATTGCACCGTGCAATGTGGAGATATTACTGTTTGTGCATTTACAATATTCATTGATTTTTGCCATTGAAAAACATGTTTTTCATATACCAGAAATGTTTGAAGCTACTGACTGAATGAAAGGAGCTGGCATCTCACTCTCTTTGAATCTTCTTTATCATGCTAGGATTAACAGGAAAAAGCTAAAAATTTCAGAATTGCACCGTGCAATGTGGAGATATTACTGTTTGTGCATTTACAATATTCATTGATTTTTGCCATTGAAAAACTGTTTTTCATTTACCCAGAAATGTTTGAAGCTACTGACTGAATGAAAGGAGCTGGCATCTCACTCTCTTTGAATCTTCTTTATCATGCTAGGATTAACAGGAAAAAGCTAAAAATTTCAGAATTGCACCGTGCAATGTGGAGATATTACTGTTTGTGCATTTACAATATTCATTGATTTTTGCCATTGAAAAACAGTTTTTCATATACCAGAAATGTTTGAAGCTACTGACTGAATGAAAGGAGCTGGCATCTCACTCTCTTTGAATCTTCTTTATCATGCTAGGATTAACAGGAAAAAGCTAAAAATTTCAGAATTGCACCGTGCAATGTGGAGATATTACTGTTTGTGCATTTACAATATTCATTGATTTTTGCCATTGAAAAACGTCCAGAAATGTTTGAAGCTACTGACTGAATGAAAGGAGCTGGCATCTCACTCTCTTTGAATCTTCTTTATCATGCTAGGATTAACAGGAAAAAGCTAAAAATTTCAGAATTGCACCGTGCAATGTGGAGATATTACTGTTTGTGCATTTACAATATTCATTGATTTTTGCCATTGAAAAACTGTTTTTTCTTTACCAGAAATGTTTGAAGCTACTGACTGAATGAAAGGAGCTGGCATCTCACTCTCTTTGAATCTTCTTTATCATGCTAGGATTAACAGGAAAAAGCTAAAAATTTCAGAATTGCACCGTGCAATGTGGAGATATTACTGTTTGTGCATTTACAATATTCATTGATTTTTGCCATTGAAAACAGTTTTTCATATACCAGAAATGTTTGAAGCTACTGACTGAATGAAAGGAGCTGGCATCTCACTCTCTTTGAATCTTCTTTATCATGCTAGGATTAACAGGAAAAAGCTAAAAATTTCAGAATTGCACCGTGCAATGTGGAGATATTACTGTTTGTGCATTTACAATATTCATTGATTTTTGCCATTGAAAAACGTCTTTTTCAGAAAAGTTTGAAGCTACTGACATGAATGAAAGGAGCTGGCATCTCACTCTCTTTGAATCTTCTTTATCATGCTAGGATTAACAGGAAAAAGCTAAAAATTTCAGAATTGCACCGTGCAATGTGGAGATATTACTGTTTGTGCATTTACAATATTCATTGATTTTTGCCATTGAAAAACAAGTTTTTCATATACCAGAAATGTTTGAAGCTACTGAC